>NC_000087.7:75698734-75998734 GCF_000001635.26 Mus musculus
ATGTCTTTTTCTCAACTATCTATTTACCAGGTAAACTGTCAGTGAGAATGGTGAGACATCTATTCTTGGCAAGGTTACCATAATTAAGGGCAGGGAATATGAAGATAATGCAGACTTATTGATATATTCCCAAAGTCTAGATTTAATTGACACTCTAATGACTTGCACAAGAAACATGAGATTGTGGGTTGACTTCAAAGTGTAACATATGAGGTCCATATAGAAAATCAGGAGATGACTGTTGAGAACAGCCCTGGGCTTTAAAGAATTTGTTCTACCATGACTTTCCCAATATTTCACCATCTTAATAAGTATGTTGTGAAGGCAGGAGATGGTGTAAGAGTGTTCTCATCAGCATCTAGGTCCCATGGATGCTTGTACACTCTGTCACTTCAAGATATCTATGGCACAGTGGTACCTGATTAACAAAGAAGCCTTTGTAGTGCCACAGAGCAGCAAATAGTGGCCTAGAAGCAGGAAGTAGGAAGGTTGACCATGGCCCTCCTTTCAGGATTTACACTTTAAAGCTGAGACACACTGTAAAACACACATGTTTCTGACATTTAGCCCATGGAATGTACAGAGAATACCTCGGTCGATTGGTGTGATGATTTTAGACATGACTGAAAATGCGTTTATGTTAATCTGAGTGTGCTAGTAATCTTATGCCAACTTGTGAAAATCTAGAGTCACCTACGAAGAGGAAACATCAAATAGGATCTCCCTACATTAGATGGGTCTATAGGCATGCTTTTTGGATTAAAAAAAGTATATATTAATTTAATTTTTTTCATGTAATATGGGTTGAACAAATTCTTTCCCTACTTTATATCCCTACCATTCAACTCAGAGACACTGTGAAACTTATAGAAGTCATGGACCAAATGGATTTAACAGATACATGTGGATCATCTCTCCCTAAGACAAGAACACACATGGTATGCACTCACTGCTACGTGGATATTAGACAAAGAACACTGAATACCCATGATATTATACAGTAAATATCTGCACTGAAGCTGTACCCATACTGTATTCATATCATCACGAATCAGTATGCACAGTTCTCAGTACTGTGCATCTCCTAAAGGAGTATTGCCAACAGCAGATTTAGCAAGGCCTCAACAAGAATTATACCACTGGTAACATCACAATTTGTGGCTTTTAGGCTATATTAGGAGCTGGAGGTCATCCTCCTCATCTCTGTTATTCCCACAGCCTGAGGAAATTAGGGGAGCTTGCAATAACAGCAAGGATGGAGAACCAGAGACCAGCAAAGGGACTAAGACCATCTATCAGAATAAAAACCAATCTCTTCTAATATTTGAAATATCTGCCTTCCTAGCCCTTCTAATAAACCTATTTTTCAAATCAGACCTAAAGCCAAAATGCATGGTAGAATGTCTTTAGAATGAAAATAGCAGTTGCCACCTTAAGCCTTTGTTTGCAGGGATGCACTCACCCTGCAGTCTGATTGGAGGATGTTGATTGACCTGCTTAAGAAAAAGAGACCCAGACAATGAGAAAGTAGCAATGCAAAGCTTCTTTTGGGGAAGTCCAGATACTTTATTCAGTTGCAAATTGCAAAGCTCTGAGAGTAGCAAGAAAACAGCTTTTCTGGGAGGCTGAGTCCCCAACTAAATTCTATGCAAAAGAGGAATTTTAGTTCTCAGAGTGATACTTATAAGAAGATTCAGGATCTGTGTTCAGCTAACAAATTAATCTCTTGGGCAGCCTCTGTGCTCCATGTTCTTATGAAAAAATGCAAACCGAGCCCCTTCCCCAGATTCGAATCGGATCTGGACCCTTACATTCCTTAGTTAGTGTGTCCTTTCATTTTATCAATGCATAAGAATTAGAAGTAACTGGATGCCAGTGGTGATCTGCTGCAGACTGACCTTTAATATCAGTTTGCAAAAAATTTAGATCAAATAAAGTAAAGGCAAGATGCGCCTTTGGTGACCTTGGGGGATATAACTGCCACTGTTTTGTCATAAAAGGCCAATTCTTTAAGGTCTGATGAGCACATTGAACTATTCCGTTTGCCATGGGCTTATAAGGAATTCAAGTTTTATGTTTGATTCCAAATTCCTTAAAGAATGAAATAAAATTTTTACTAGAATAGGATGGCCCATTATCTGTTTTGATATGTTTAGGCAATCCTATTGCATTAAATGCTTGTGGGCAATGATCAATTACGTTTTTAGAAACCTTTCCTTTATGCAGAGAAGCAGAAAAAAGCAAAAAGAAATCCTGAAAAAGTATCGATACAAACATGTTCATATTTTAGTTTTCCAAATTCTGCATAATGGGTTATATCCATTTGCCAAATATGATTAGACATAAGGCCTCTAGAATTGACTTATAAATGTGGCACTGGAGATAATGAAATACATTTAGGACATTGCTTTACAATCATTTCGCTTGTTCTTTAGTGATCTTATGTCTTGTGTGTGTGTGTGTGTGTGTGTGGGTGTGTGTGCGTGTGTGTGTTTGTGGGTATGTTATTAAAATAAAAGTTAAAAAAAAAGCTTTTAAATTTTGTAAGAAAAAAAGCTGAGAAAACTGTGCTGAGAAAGCAATCCAATAAGCAGCCTTTCTCCATGTACCCTGCCTATACTCCTACATGTGTCCTGTCTTGATTTCACTCAGTGATGGAGTGCAATATAGAAATATAATACAAACTAAGCCTTTTTTCAAAGGAAAGGGAGGAGATGGTGGATGGGTTGGGGATTTGTTGAATGGAAAATGGGAAAGGAGCTATCATTTAAAATGTAAATAAATCCCAAAATTAATGAAAGACAATATGTCCTATGCAGAAATCCAAAATGACAACATGAAACTGCTCACATACTATCTCCTAAGCTCAAATGTGTAAGGCTTGGACATGCATGACTTCCATCTGTGCCTGCAGGCCACTGAAATCCGCATCAACTATGTGGATATCTACCCTGACTTCCTGGCACAGATGCTCCCCAAAATGAAGTGGGCAGTGATTATGCAGGGAGCAGTCACCTCAATCTTGGCTGAGGTACTTAAAGATCCAACTGAAAGCTATTAACAGGACGACACGTTTTTTAGGAAGATGTACCCACATGTGGCTTGAGATTGATGTATTGGATGGTACCCTGCAGTTCTCAGAATCTGGACATCTTTTCCCTATAAGCTGCAGGATCCCCAATATGGTGTTGAATGATAAGGATACAGAGATATAAACTTGTTAGCCACCACACTGTGAGGTGGGAGAGGGTGCACAGGTGAAGGAACACCCTCATTGAAGCAGGGGGACAGGGGATGTGATAGGGGGTTTCTGGAGGAGTGGGAAACTGGGAAAGAATACAACATTTGAAATGTAAGTTAAAATATATGTAATTTAAAAAAAAAAGACCAACCAAATAATGCAAAGTGAGGGGCCCATCGCTGCCACCGAATATGTAGCAAATGATGGCCTAGTTGGACACAGTGAGAGGAGGGGATCCTGGTCCTGAGAGACTCTATACCTCAGTGTAAGGGAATGGCATGACAGGGAAGCAGGAGTGCTTAGGTTGGTCAGTAGGGGGAGGAGGGACATGTTATTGGGTTTTTAGAGGGGAAAACTTGAAATGGGATAACATTTAAAATGTAAATATAGAAAATATCTAATAAAATAAAATAATAAAATAAAAAACCTTGGGAACAATAAGTTAATAGCAGAATAAAAAAAAATCAAAGAAGCTGGGTGTGGTGTTGCAAGCCTTTATTCCCTGGACTTGGTAGGCAGAGGCAGGCAAATTTATGAGTTCAAGGCCAACCAGGTTTTCAGAATGAGTTCTACAACAGCCAAGCCTACACAGAGAAAACCTGCCTCAAAAAAAAAAATAAGAAAGAAAGAAAGATAGTAAGAAAGAAAGAAAGAAAGAAAGAAAGAAAGAAAGAAAGAAAGAAAGAAAGAAAGAAAGAAAGAAAGAAAGAAAGAAAGAAAGAAAGAGCAAAGCACCAAAGCACTCATGTGCATGCACTGGTTCCAAAGACAGCCCTTTCCAAATGATACAACAGCACATGTTTTCACAAAATGGATTCTGAACATGTCCTCAGATTGGTCCTTTGACTATACTATCTAGGTTATTCCCCTCATGGTCACAAGAAACAAAAGGAAGCAAGATATTAGTCTGAAGCAGATATCAGACTGATGCCAAGACCAGCCTATGACTCCATTATGCTTTCTGTTTTCAAGCATCCAGAGAGTGGTTCTCAACCTTTCTAATGCTACAGTTCCTTCATATATATTCTTCCTCATGCTTGGTGAGCCCTTACATAGAATTATTTTTTTCCTACTTCATAACTGTAATTTCCTACTGTTATAAATCCTAACATAAATACCTGACATAAAGATAGTCCTAGACAACTCCCATGAAAGTGTCACAAGGACTTAGAACTTATAGGTTGCCATTCACAGTGCCAGGAAATACTAGTAAGACTAGCCAGCTCCTTGATTTTTACACTTTCTGCCTTCCAGAACTGTACTAGGATAGATGTGATGTATTTTAGTTGTCTAATCATGTGATCATCTGGACTTGTCTAAGACTATCTTTATGTCAGGTATGTATGTTAGGATTTATAACAGTAGGAAATTATAGTTATGAGGTAGGAAAAAATAATTTAATGTAGGGGTTCACCAAGCATAAGGAAGAATATATATGAAGGAACTTGGAAACACACATACCCAAGTGGATGATGGAGTCTATTTTTCCTGTCCTGGAATCTTAGCAGGGATGAGTCAGCTCTAATGAAATAGATGAGAAAGGTTACTGGATGAATTCCTACTCAAAGTCATTGGAGACAACAGCAAATCTGTTTTGTCCGAATGGAGAATGGATGAGGATTTGTGCTCCATTAAAAAGGTCAATAAATTGACTAATTTGATTCCTGCCTGTATATTTGTGTGTGCTTTGTACTTTTTTCTGCTTTGTGTTGTGCTCTGTGTTCTTGATTATTACCTCTAGGGTCCTTACCATACTTGCAAAATGAAACATTTCTCAGTTGGAAAAGCTCTCATTTTTTTTCCTCTGTATACAATATGATTCTTTAAAAAATAAGTTTTTGATTCCTTTGTACTAATAGTAAGATCAAAATTTCTGGGAAGACACTTTTCATTGAAAATACAGTTTTTCATTCAATAGATTCAGATTACTGTCCCCCCAAATCCTTCTACAACCTCTCCACTTCTCGACCCACCCAAATTCACACTTTTTCTTTCTCCTTTTATTAAAATACAAACAGGCATCTAAATAATAATGATACTATTAATGATACTAATGACAATAATAATGAAGATTAAGATACAAAATAAACAAATGAACCAGAACAGAACAAAGCAAACATAATGAAAAAGAGGCAAAGAAAAAGCACAAGAAATATACATGTAGACACAGAGACATATATGTTCACAAACACTCAGAAATCCCATAAAAACAAAAAAACTGCAAACCATAATATATAAACAAAGGACCCTTAAGGTATTCTTTAAAGAACCCTGCCAATACCTTATTATATAAAGGACCTCCAAGATTATTATCCAGTTTGATTTTCATTTGCCAGGCAATGCTGAACTAGAGACTTAGATTTAAGCATGGTTTGCATACCCAGTGATACCCTAGTGGAAATTTGAATGTTTTCCTTTCCAAGCTACAAACTAGAAATAACTTCTGAGATAAAGATAGTGGCATGCACGCCCTTCCCTCTCATTGCTTGGGCTCTTTCTTTCTCAGACCTTGCAGGCGCTGTGCATACAGATACTGCTACAGACACTTTTAGTTCAATGCAACTGATATTAGAAGGCCTTGGGTGAGAGTTTTAACCACTTCGACCTATGGGAGTGATAGAATGATAAATATTATCAATGGCTCATTTAAACTTTGGTTGCTTCATTTTCTATACTCATGCTGGTTTGCAGCATGACCACCTTCATAGTCTCTGTGGGTTTTGACATGATGAATGAACAGGCAATCTTCAGAGGATGTAAAGAATTAAAGCTCAAGGAATGTATGAGGTGGCCCACTAGCCACTCAAGTAAGGTTACTAGCCACTCAAGACCGCGTACCTGAACTTCATCTCTGAAATAATATACATGGTAGAAGAAGAGGATTGTCTCTTCCACACTGTCCTGCAATCTCTACACATGTGCAGTGGTTTGTGCACAGTTACACACATATGTACTTAATCAAACACATGTACCCATAATGTAAGTACATTAAAATGTATAAAATCATATAAAAACAAGCAGACCTCCTACTGGAAGTTTCAGAGAGACTACATTTATAGGATTTGGAGCTTGTTTGTTTCCTACAAACCTCCCATGCAGAAGGGAGGTTTTACATCTACTTTCGCACGACTAAGACTTCGCTTGAAGCACTTGCCTGGGATTCCTGTAGATTTGGTTTTTCTCACCACATATGAAGAAATCTCTGTGTATTCTGAGTGCCCTAGATGCTGCTGAACTGAAAAATGCACATGCAACACAGACTTCCCACAATTGCTGAAGGCAGGCCCTCCTTTCTTTCTTTTACTGTAGAAGTAACTTTTCCATTTTTTAAACAACAGACAGTAGTAGTTTCCTTCCTAACACAAATGTCTCGGTTTAGTTAAATAGATTTATTAGCTTCAAATCAGGCAATACCATGCAAGTTCATTTTCAGAAGGGTTAAGTGGAATTGAATTTGTGTTGTGTATTACTAACTGAGAGGCCAATTTATAACCACAGAGCACTTTGAGTTGAGTGAAAATAATATTTTTACAATTATAAAATGCATAAAATTCTGTACCAAATTTTTATCAAACTTGCTTTATATGTAAGATAAACCAAAAATTAACAGACAACTACCAAACAGTTAAAGCATACAACATGGCAATAAATTAAACGAAAATGCTTATTTAGAAGTGGGAGAAGATAAGCTTTTATGGAATCTGTTTAATTGTATAAGAAAGAGAAACATCACTTTTCTTCACATGCTCAGAATATAAGAGGGGGAAAAGATCCATGTGATAATCCAGTTCTATGTACACAAAATTAAGCAAGATCCTCATAATTAATGTGTGAGTACACAATGCCTGACTCAAATTCTATCATAGACACTCAAGTCCTGTCACTGAAGGCTCATCAGTCTCACTGTATCATTGATTATTATCATTATCATTATTATTATTATTATTATTATTATTATTATTATTAATTGCTGTTGTTTTTCTTTTTGTTATAATTACATAATTTAAATTTAAAATTTATTCAATTTCAGTAAATGATATTCAAGAAATGTTTAAAACTTTTAATATTGACCAGGGGCAAATGACTCTGCACTAAAAAACTAGATCTCATTCCCCATATTATTATCTGTTAACAGTGTGCACAAGAAGACCTGAGACCTAACAAAGTTGTCCTTTAGTTCCTCATTTTGCTCACATCAGCATCTGTAAACCATTGCCAAGTTCAGAGGCTAAGAATCTGCATAGTATCTTTCACAGACCAAGTCCTCATCGATGACAGAAACTGTGGCTATGTACTGTGTTTATACTTTATTCCTCATGATGAAGGAACAGCTGAAAGCAAGAAACTGATGCTCTAAAGGGCTTACCAAGAAACTTCCCTGGACAATATTGGTATGAATTAATACAATTTGACTAAAAGAGCACTTTGTCCACCAGGCTTGGAAGATGTAGAAAATGTAAAAATATTAAAGAGAAAAATGTAAAGCTGTACTTGTAATATAGTTAACAAAACACCCATGGAAGGAGTTACAGAGACAAAATTTGGAGCTGTGACGAAAAGATGGAGCATCTAGTGATTGCCATATCCAGGGATACATCCCATAATTAGCTTCCAAACGCTGACACCATTGCATACACTAGCAAGATTTTGCTGAAAGGATCCAGATATAGCTGTCTCTTGTGAGACTATGCCGAGGCCTAGCAAACACAGAAGTGGATGCTCACAGTTACCTATTGGAATGGGTCAAACGGCCCCCAATGCAGGAGCTAGAGAAAGTACCCAAGGGGCTAAAGGGAACTGCAACCCTATAGGTGGAACAACAATATGAACTAATCAGTACCCCAGAGCTCTTGTCTCTAGCTGCATATGTATCAAAAGATGGCCTAGTGAGCCATCACAGGAAAGAGAGGCCCTTTGGACTTGCAAACTTTATATGCTCCAGTACAGGGGGACGCCAGGGCCAAAAAGGGGGAGTGGGTGGGTAGGGGAGTGGGGGGATGGTATGGGCAACTTTTGGGATAGCATTGGAAATGTAAACGAGGAAAATACCTAATTAATAAAAAGAGAAATAAAAAAGACTTTATGGTTAATGAGAGTAAATTTTTGTTAAGATTTGTTCACATAGCCTGTCTTCCACTTAGCTCTATTTCCATAGCCAATGGAATGAAATTCTGCCAGGCCTTGTCTATCATCAATATGAGTGGATGTGCAACTACAATAGCCAAAACTAGAAGTTATCATGGAAGATCTCTTTTCTGAAGAAAAATTGAGGAAGAGTGGATTGGGGTAGCAGGAGTGGAGGAGAAGTCAGGGAGCAGAGAAGAGAAGGAATACTAGTTTTGGGATGTTGATTGATTAACTAATTTAAAAAGTCAGCTCCAGGACAGATTATTTTCTGGTGTTAGAGAAAACTCATCTCAACAATTATTATTAAGGAGAATTTTATTATCTGAGATCCTACAGTGAATTCGTATTGGTGTTTGTGTCTGTGTCTGTGTGTCTTGGTGTGTGAACTTACTATGTTGCTTAAAGTAGCTAGCAAAATATAATTTGTCTTTCATGAACTCACAAGCCAGGATTCACTTCTCTGACTACACGGCCATCTTAAGAAGTATCCTCCTGACCAAGCAGTTGTTATTTCAACATAAACCTGGGATTCAATCTACCCTGCTTCTAATTGGGACCAAATGTATAAGCCACATGTGTTTCTCTGCCAGACTACTAGTGGATGAGACCCTCGAGTATCAGATGCATACCATGTTGGAAAGGGTACAGAAGCTCCCATGCACTGACCTTATCAATAAATTAATGCTCAAACTTTTCTATAGAGAAAACTGCTATACTCATTTAAAATTAAGAAATCACAAATTGTACATCCCTTTAGGCACAGGAGTGGTATGTAATCATTTAAAAATTCCAGTGTGTGTAATAAAAGCCAAAATAATCAAAGTCACTTTACTGCTCTCTTTTACTTCCACAGAGATGGATATCTAGTATGGACAGTGAGATCTGTAAGTGGACTTCAAATGCTTACAACTTTCTTAGGTTTGTGCTGGCTTTCAGGTCTTCTTGTGTTCCCCAAGCTTCCTTGAAAATAGACAATGTCAAGGGAGAAACTGAGGTGACAACTACCATGCTTACACTGAAGGAAGACACAGTCTTATCATCTTGTTCATAAATTTACCTGAATCTTTGTTTTGGTATTCTATGACGGTCAACATTATAGCCACTGAAACTATGCCATGAATATTAATTCTTTCTGACTTCAAGGGCCATAATAGCATTTTACATCTCTTCTGAGAAAAGTGAAGAATTAAATCATAGTCCATGGTACCTGAAACCAGAGGATAGTGTCTAAGAAAACATTGCTATGGACACAGATGTCTAACAAAAACATAGGTATGGATACAAATGTCAAACAAATACTCATTTCTTTTATTACTAATACAAAAAAAATGTGTGGATAACACAGATAATGAATGACAGTGGGAAACAACGTAGAATTCTATTGTATCATTTTTTATGATATGAAACATAACTCTCCCAAATTTTCTAGATTTTAAACCTTCTTTACATTCTGTCCCTGCAATATGCTAATTTTCCTTAGCTTGGCCATTCTGTCTGAGTTTTCTGACTAAGTACATTCTGGTGTCTGAGAAGCCTTGATCATCTGTTAAACATTTTCTCACACAGGTTACATGTATAGGGATGGTCAGCAATGTGGGTCAGCTGGTGCTTAATGAGGTGACATTTTTGAAGGAATGGTCTCCCACATTCAATACAGTTAAACAGGATTCTCTCCTGTATAAAATCATTCATGTTCAACTAAATTTGTATTATGATTAAAGGTTTTCTGGCAACAGGAACACAGATGTAGTTTTATTTC
Organism: Mus musculus; assembly: GCF_000001635.26. NCBI lineage: Eukaryota > Metazoa > Chordata > Mammalia > Rodentia > Muridae > Mus > Mus musculus. Next base: position 75,708,862 of record NC_000087.7, read on the forward strand.
TTAGTGAGTCAGATAATGTATTTTAAAATCTGAACGGTGTTTTTCTGTGTGTGAGGGTGCATGTGAGTGTGTGTGTGTGTGTGTGATATGTATTCAGAATCCAAAGAGACCAGAAGACTTAGAGACACAAGTAGGTTTTTATTCTTGTTTTTTTTTTTTGTTCTTTTGTTTTGTTTTGTTTTGTTTTGTTTTGTTTTCTAGACAAAGTTTGTTTGTTTACCCCTGGCTTTCCAAAAACTCACTCTGTAGACCAAGGTGGCCTCAAACTCAGAAATTCGCCTGCCTATGCCCCCACCCCCCAAATGCTGGGATTGAAGACCTGTTCCCACACTGCCTGACATTAGACAGTTTTTTTGTTAAACTATATTTGGTGCTATAAACAGAACGGGAAGTTTAACATGTACTCTTTAAGAATTGAGCCATCTCTTTCTTCACAATGCAAAGAATAACAAGAATGAATAAAATAGAAAAATATTGTATAATAGATATGAGGGCTTATCTATAATTGTTTAAGAGTTAAATAATAACAACAAAAAGTCAATCAGCTCAGTCTGGACATATGTATACAAATTGCCAAGTAACTTTTAACAAAACACACAAGCAATTCAATGAAGGAAGGCTGTAAATGTCAATAAATGATGGGGAGCAAATTGGACAATGTGATGAGTGTTCTTGGGTTTGAACTTTACTGCATCAAAAATTAACTAAAATCCAAATGACTGGGCAAGACATTAATGGATTTTTTTCTTAGTAATTTGAGATGGCAAGATCCATTTTGAATCTGAATCTTTCAAGTGGGAAAAGTCACTTTAAACCTGGCACACACTTATATAAATGTTCTGCAACCTATATGAAAGACATGGAAGAAGAAAGTTTGTTTTCTTTGCCTGTTTGCCCTCATTGGGAAGCCCATTTCTTCACTGTCAATACAGGCCATTTTCAGTATTCCATAATACACTGGAGACTACCTGAGACAATCCACCTCATTGACTGAATAACTATGAGGTTCTTAGAATATCAGTTGGTAGACAGCTATTGTTGGATCACACCCTGTAATTCACTTTAAAGTATATTTAAACTACATTTACAGTATATTATATAACAAAATATTATAAATGATAAAATATATTACATATAAAATAAATTATATATAATATATACACCATAGTTTTATAAAATTATGCATATATATAATTTGTGCTGTATGTTTTGTTTCACCCGAGAGCAGTGACACATAATAGGTAAAAGAGTCAGCCTCACACTCAATCTCAACTTCATACTGTATGTAAAATAATTCACAAGGGCAGGTAAGAACAAAAAAAAATTAGGAAAATTGGAGTATATGTATGATTAAGAGAGTTAAGAGTGCTAGATTTCATGGAAGAAATATTCATTCTAAGAGAAATAATTGATCCTCACTAAAATTAAGAACTTTCACGCTGAGCTGGATGGTGGTGGTGTGTGTTTTAAACCCAGAACTTGGGACACAATGGCAGGTGAGTTTGTGGTAAACCTGCTGTACAGATTGATCTTGAGGACAGCCAGGGTTATGCAGAGAAATTGTATGTTAAAAAAACAAAGAAAACAAACAACCCCAAAACAAAAAATAACATAGAAAATATTTTATTTTTCTGTAGCAGTTCCTGATTCAACAGTGAAGAAGCAATCTAAATCAATTATAATCCAAAAGGCAATATCTCCCAGAGTATATTTTTCACTGTTACAGTCCAGGTTACACAATGTATACACAAAGGAAAGGAGTTATAGTTAACCAGTTAAACTAGTCAGGTGGTTAGCTTGTAGATGGCCAGCATTACAACACTGTAGAGTGTCTTCTTCCATGGGTTAGCATAGCCCATTCTACCTCAGATAAATAAATTTGTATATCGTCAAATATTAACATTCCTGAAGAAGAGAAAGGACTTGAATTTAATACTGAGTCAGAAGCAGTTGTTGTACCTGTCTGTGAATCATGGCAGGCTGCATACTGAGGAAATTATCAGTAACGAATTTAGGTGGAGAAACTGGGATAACCAGAGGTAGGCAAGTGGACCAGATAATTGGTTGTAAAATATCCAGTTTCCACTCTGATCCTGACAAGTCTAGTCGCCTGGAGATCAGTAAGGTTGAATGTACCACAGAACACTAGTGGTCTTAGCAGCAGGAAAAATCTAAAATGAGACTGCCTGAATTCAAAAGGGAAATGTTAAAATAAAATAAAACAATAACAAAAAGCAATCTGACTTTCTCCAGCCCCTCTATGGTCCAGTAGCCTCCATGGCTTTTTAACACCAACAAACCACTAGTAAACACTACTGTTGGGCAGATTTGTGTGTTGCTATAAAGCTGCCTTGATCATTTGCTTTCTTGGGTGTTATCCTTCATGAAGTTATTTCTCTCTTTTCCTTCTCTGTAAAATATATAAGACTAAACTTAAAAGCATTTTCTGAAGTGATACATGAGTCCCACCCTCTCTATATAAGATCTATTTACCATGAGTCAGCCAAAATAAACTCTGCCTGACATTCTTAGGTTGGATTCTGAAAGAGGTGGTTTCTGTTGTCACTGGGGTGTCACTTATTTCCCCATTCACTAGCAGCACCTAGAACATGGCACTAGGGTACAAAGGCCAGTGGAAGTCCTCCTCTCTCAACTCATGGATGTATTTTCATAAAAAAGATATTAATCCCAGCATCTATTCCACCTCTAGAGAACATGAATGCCAGCCTAGGCTCCTATACCTAACAAAACTCTCAATCACCATAGACGGAGAAAACAATATATAAAATGACAAAGCCAATTTTACACATAATCTTTCCTTAAATCCAGCCCTACAAAGAATAATAGGTGGAATACAACAACACAAGGAGTGAAACTACACCATAGAAGAAACAAGAAAGTAATCTTACAACAAATCCACAAAAACATGCTTCCACCTCTAAGAATAAAACTAATAGAAAGTAACAATCACTTTACCTTAATATCTATTAATATGAAAATTAATATTACCATCATAACCTAATTGAATGAAATTCAAAAATATGAGGAATTAGAAATTGTCCGTTTTTCATTATGTTGTTCCTATTTTGGTAAATAGGATTAATAAGTCCAATATTGTATAATCCATATAGTCTTTCTTCTTGTTTATACATAACACTGTATTGCTGTGTGCCACATAATGGTCTTGAAAACATGGTTCCCCTATCTCAGCCTCTGTATTAGTAGGATTGTTTATTTGATATTTTTACACTATACTATGGTTTTCAGAACAGCTTAAATTTTTCAAAACTCTTTATAAACCAAAATAAATGTAGACAATTAATTTGGGAGGTGGCTTATAAGAGAACAGCAAAGAGTGAGACTAAAGGCTTTGCTTGATATTTATTATTATTGTATAAATTCTGAAAAGGACTTTATAAGTTACTATTATTCTAAGGTGAATGCTTTTGAAAAAACATCACATCCAATAAAACTGAATTCTATCATCAACTAACTTCTGTGACACTCTCCAAGCAGAAAAATTCTTCATTGAAACAGTTGATCAATGACTTCATGGATAGACCATCTTAATAAACACCCATTCCATAAGTGAATGTACCCTGTTACATGTGGCTTGAGAATGACAACAATCACTCAAATCAAATAGCTTTGAACATAGCAGGAAATTAGTATCCAAAAATCATGCCTACAGTTCATTCCTTGCCACAGCAGATATATCAACTCTACCCTTAGTACTGTGGAGGTAAAATACTTTGGTGATGTGAGGGACATTCAAGTACAGCCTTATTACAATGAAATCCAGTGTCCATAAATTGTTCTTCTTTTTTTCTTTTCTTTTTTTTTTTGTATCACAGTAAGCCAAGATTTTTTTTTAATTTTACAATTATTATATACTTTCTTCGTTTACATTCCAAAAGTCCCCTCCCGCCTCCCCCCTTACCTCTCCTTGATCCCCAACATACCTACTCCCACCTACATTCCCTAGCAGTACCCTGAGCTGAGGCATATAACCTTCACAAAACCATAGGCCTCTCTCCCCACAGATGGCCTACCAGGCCATCTCCTGCTACACATTCAACTAGAGACATGAGCTCTGGAGGTACTGGTTAGTTAATATTGTTGTTCTTATTTAGGGTTTCAAACCATCTCAGTTCCTTGGGTACTTTCTCTAGCTCCTCCATTGGGAGTCCTGTGTTCCATCCAATAGATGATTGTGAGCATCCACTTCTGTATTTGCCAGTCACTGGACTATCCTCACACAAGACAACTTCAGGGTCCTGTTAGCATAATCTGTAAGTCAAGAATTTTAAGATCTCCTAAAAACACAACAAACAAACAAACAAACAAACAACAAACAAACCAAAAGACTATTTATGTTCACCAAAAAAACTAATAGTGATATATTATTTTAATATATCATACAGTTAATATATTTGCAGTTATTTAAAATTTATGAGAAAAAAGAATTTTCAGTATTGCTGCAGACAAATATATAAATTGATTGTTGTTTCTATCAAACAACATTTTTAATATTCATTTTTATTGTTACAATATTTTATAAATTTTAAGGAACATGATAAAAAATGGAAGGTTGATAGGTTTTGAGTGGGCATCAGCTGGAGGAGTTGGGGTACAAAATAAAAAGAAGAATGTGATGTAAGTCTGTTTACTCAAAATATGTTTTTAGATGTTAACAAATTCAGATAAATTGAAATTATGTATATTTTCTTATCATAATGCAATAAAAATTAAATCAAAATATATTTCTAGAACTGGTGGGATTGCTCAGCAGTTATGAGAACCGGCTATTATTTTACAGTTCCTGAGTTCAATTCCCAGCAACAACATGGTGGCTTACTACCATATATAAAGTGATCTGATGACCCCTTCTTTCATGAAGGTGAACCCATAAAAAGAGGACTCATACATTTTAAAAATGATAGACTTAAACACATTAAAATGTTTCTATTATTATTATTATTATTATTATTATTATTATTATTATTATTATTATTATTATTATTATTATTAAAGTGTCTAACTACTTCCTTTCATTTCTTTCCACCAAACCAGCCTTGGAAATCTAATGCACAAGTAGGAAAACACTGCAAGTTAATGGGCGGAATGCTCTTGGGTACATGAAATACACACTAGACTAGTTGAAAAAATGGAAAAACTAGCTGTTAAGGGCAACTTTTGGTTAGGCAGTGGTGGTTCATGCCTTCAATCACAGCACTTGGGAGGCAGAGGACAAGGATTTTTGAGTTCAAAATCAGCCTGGTGTAAGTTCCAGGACAGACAGTGATACACTGAAAAACCCTGTCTTGAAATTTAATAATAATAATAATAATAATAATAATAATAATAATAATAATAATAATAATAATAATAATAATAATAATAAAAGCACCTATTCTATGCAGAGGAACAGGCACAAAGCACCCACATTGTGGCTCATAACATATGCACAATCACAGTTTCAGAGAAACAGTGCTCTCTTGCAGCGTCTGTAGGCAACAGAGGCATAAGTGAGAGAGAGGGGCTGCTCAGCCTAGCACATAATTGAGAGAGGGGACCTGGGCAGCCCAGCATATAAGTCAGAGAGAGGCCCTGCCCAGCCTAGCACATAAGTGAAAAAGAGGGCCTGCAAGGACTAACATCTAAGTGAGAGGGAGGTCCTGGGTAGCCTAGCACATAAGAGAGAGAAGGGCCCTGGGCAGTCTAGCACATAAGAGAGAGAGAGGACATGTGAAGCCTAGCACCTAAGAGAGAGAGAGAGAGAGAGAGAGAGAGAGAGAGAGAGAGAGAGAGAGAGAGAGAGAGAGAGAGAGAGAGGACCTGCCCAGCCTAACTCCTAAGTGAGAGAGTGGGCCTGAGTGGCCAAGCACATAAGTGAGAGAGAGAGGGCCTGCACTGCCTAGCACACTCTTCTATCAAGCTGAGGACTAGGAAAGTAGAGAAAGGAGAGTACCAGGGGTTGTAGGAAATCTGCATGTTCCCTTCTGAACTCTTAGGGCAGCATAGACTCTTCTGGTGTGCGTGTGTACATGCAGAAGTCCACATTATTAAATGTTTATGCACATAAATAAATAAAAAACCAAAAATGCTTACAAGAGCCTCTACAGCTGAAATTAAGTAGAGCCATTTGCTGTATTTCATATGTTACATATTTGTTCTGGATTTTCAAGTTTGTAAGCACTTGTCAACCAACAAACTGGAAATCATTTGTCTTAAAGCCAGTAGATTACTCCCACCTTCTAAAATCTCCCTTCAAAGTACTTGGTATTCCGTGAACGCATGCGCAGGGTGTATTCAGCCAATCAGCACAGTCCTTTGGTGAGACCTATTTGCTCCAGCTGGCATCACAAAGGATCCTCTGAGGCTTCTGTCTGGGTGTGGCCCCTGACAACGGTTTTTTTTTTTTTTTTTTTTTTTTTTTTTTGCCATTGAGGAGCTAAGCACAGAAGGGTGCGGTTTGGAAGGTGTTCTCCTCTTAGATGAGCTGTAAGTGATAGTCTGCCCTGATCAGGGTTGTTGGACAGTTAATCGAGGTGTGACAGGGTGGGGAATCTCAGGCCCAGGAGGCCACTATGTGAGGAAAAGCCTCCTGATCGCCATTTTCTGTGGAATCTGAGGGTGAATGGAAGGTGGAGGACCATATTCATGGAAGAGGATCAAACAGGTCAGGGCCATAGAGAATTGGGAACCCTTGGAAGAGAAAAGCTTGGGGCCTGGGGATAGGATCAGAGAACCAGCTGCAGGACTGTGGGTCAGGGAACAGGGATCCATTGGTGAGATGCCTTGGCGATTGTCCTGTGTGATATTCAGGATCCCTTAGAAACACACTGAGGATTCCTCCCTCCTCATTGTCTTCTCTATGGTGTGTTCCTTTGGTATAGACTGTATGAACATTGCAGACAGTAGAATGGCATAGGAAGATGAATGAAAAGAAGAAGAGGAGATAATTGTAAGAGATTCATAAGTCATTGGGGATGGATTCTGACCACAGATCTTTCTGTCTCAGTCTCCCATGTATTGGGATTAAAGACTTGCACCACCAAGTTCAGCTTTTTCTCTCAGTTTAGTTTCTGTAGGATGGGATCTATCTTTGTAGTTTCAGCTGGCCCGGCTTGGCCTGGCCTTGAACTTACAATCTTCAGATGTTTGAAATCCTCGGCTTCCCCAAATCCCTAATTTCTCCAATATAAGGTCTTTCTGTGTGGGTGGTGGTGGTAGTTCATGTTTTTTTGTAGACTTAGTGGTGGATCTTTTTGATATGAATATACAGTTACCATGTTCTTTATCTTTCTGGATAGAACTGTGAGTTTACGTTAGACTGAGATAAACTGGTAAACAGAATTGCTGATGTTTTGTTTAAAAATATTCTGTGGGAGATAGGACCAAAATTCAGATACCTCAAAGGTTAAAGGATGTTGCTCATCGTTTTTTGGGAGGAGGGGAGGACTCATATGTTGAAGGTTGGCCAGTTTTTGTCTCTTTTTAAACTGAGAAATGGCAGACTAATAATTTAGGTTCTAAAGGAGGTTTTTAAAGAAGTGAGTTAAAGAAGTTTTTAAAACAAGTTGTGAGGGAGAGGGACATGATAAATGGGATACACGGAGGAAATGGTACGGGTAAGTGTATATATATATGCATCACCATATTGAATATGTACACAGAACTCTCTGATAAAGGCAATTGATTAAAAATATACATGTTAAGTAAAAAAAGAAATGATCTTTCATTGAGCTAAAATAATTATTTGATTTTTTGTTATTTTTAATTATTTAAATGATAATTTTTAATCAGGTAACTAAGTTCTTTTTTTTTCCTTTTTATTTTTATTGTTTTTTTTTTTTAAACTAAGAAGACTACTGAGTTCTTATGAGAAGAATGGCTCTTAAGAAATTGAAGGTGATACCAAAGGAAGGTTACTTATTACTTTTGGACTTTGATGATGAGGACGATGACATAAAAGTTTCAGAGGAGGCTCTTTCGGAAGGTATCGCATTTCCAGTATTAATTGTGTCCTGCAGTTCATTAGACTTTACCTAGTCACCTGAAATGGAAGAAGTCTTTGTTAAGAGTTTACATATACTTCATTTCTAATTTTACCTATATCTCTCTATTCCTATATACAAGGTTTTGCAGCACATAAACCTACTCTTGGAACTATATCAGCATATGTTGAGAGAGAAGAACTTTCTTGATTTCACCTCAAGAAAAGACATGAACATTGTTCGTATAATATGTTTGCCAAACATGAATTTATTTCATAAAACTTGCAAATAAATTATTTCCTTTCTTTTTCTATTATAACTTTTCCTTATTTACATTTCAAATATTATCCCCGTTTCTAGTTTCCACTCCAAAAAATCTCCTGTCCTCTCCCCTCTCCCCCATCTCCCCAACACATCATCTACCAATTCCTAACCCAGGTATTCCCCCATACTGGGGCATAGGATCTTTACAGGAACAAGTGTCTCTCCTCCCATTGATGCCTGACTAGTCCATCCTCTGCTACATAAGAAGCTGGAATCATATATCCCATTATTTGTTTTCATTGATTGGTGGTTTAATCCCATGGAATTGTGGGGTACTTGTTAGTTCATGTTGTTTTTTCTTCTAGGGGCCTGCAAACTCCTTAAGCTCCTTAGGTATTTTCTCCAGCTCCATAATTGGGGACCCTGTGCTAAGTCCAAAGGATGTCTGTGAACATCCACTTTTTTATTTGTCAGGCATTAGCAGATCCTCTCAGGAGACAACTATATCATTCTCCTGCACCCAATCCCTTGTTGGCATCTTCAGTAGATTTGGTGGTTGTATATGGGATGGATCCCCAAGTGAGGCAGTCTCTGTATTCTTTTATTCTCAGCTCCAATCTTTGTCTCTGTAACTCCCTCCATGATTATTTGGTTCCCCATTCTAAGAAGGAACGGCATATCCACACTTTGGTCTTCCTTCTTCAGTTTCATGGGTTTTGCACATTTTACCTTGGTTATTCTGAGCTTCAGGGATAATATCCACTCATCAATGTGTGAATATCATGTGTGTTTTTTGTGATTGGGTTAACTCTCTTAGGAAGATATCATCCAGATCCATCCATTTGTATAAAAATTTCATGAATTCATTGTTTTTAATAGCTGTGTAGTAATTCATTAAGTAAATGTGCCATATTTTCTATATACATTCCTCTAAAGAGAGTCATCTGGGTTCATTTCAGCTTCTTGTTATTATACAAAAGGCTGCTATGGACAAAGTGAAGCATGTTTCCTTATTACAAGTTTGAACTTCTGGGTATAACCTTATCAGTTTTATGAGGTCCCATTTGTCCATTTTTAATCTTATAGCACAAGACATTGGTAGTATTTTTTTTTCAAGAATATCCCCCCTTTGCCCATGTATTCCAGGCTATTCCCCACTTTCTCCTCTATAAGTTTCAGTGTCTCTGGTTTTATGTGCAGTCCCTTGATCGACTTAGACTTGAGCATTGCACAGGGGATGAGAATAAATCAATTTACATTCTCCTACATGCTAACTGCCAATTGAACTAACACCATTTGTTGAAAATGTTGTCTCCTTTCCACTAGATGGTTTTAGCTCCTTTGTCAAAGATCAAGTGACTAAAGGTTTATTTCTCTGACTTCAGTTCTATTTCATTTATCTACCTGTCTACCACTATACCTGTACCATGTAGTGTTTATCACAATTGCTTTGTAGTGCACTTTGAGGTCAGGCATGGTGATTCCACAAGAGGTTCTTTTATTGTTGGGAATAGTTTTTCCTATACCAGGTTTTTGTTTTTTGTTGTTGATGTTGTTGTTGGTTTTTTGTTGTTGTTGTTGTTGTTGTTGCTTGTTTGTTTTTTTCAAATTCCAGGAGAATTTGTAAATTGCCCTTTCTAACTCAGTAAAGAATTGAGTTGGAATTTTGATGGGGATTATATTGAATCTATAAACTACTTTTGGCAGAACAGCCATTTTTACTATATTAATCCTTCCAATCCATGAGCATGGGAGTTCTTTCCATGTTCTGAGATCTTGTTTCATTTCTTTCTTCAGAGACATGAAGTTTTTATCATATATATCTTTCACTTTCTAAGTTAGAGTCACACCAAGCTATTTTATATTATTTGTGAGTATTGTGAAGGGTGAGTTTTCCCAAATTTCTTTCTCATCCTCTTTTTCCTTTGAGTAGAGAAAGGCCACTGATATGTTTGAGTTAATTTTATATTCACCTACTGCACTGAAGTCATATATATGGTTACGATTTCTCTGGTGCATTTTTGGGTCACTGATACATGCTATCATATATTCTGGAAATAGTGATATTTTGACTTCTTCCTTTCCAATTTGTATTCATTTGTTTTCCTTTTGTTGTCTAATTGCTCTGGTTAGGACTTCAACTACTATATTCAATAGGTATGAAGAAAGTGGGCAGCCTTGTCTAGTCCCTGATTTTAATGAGATTGTTTCATTTAGTTTAATGTTTCCTACTCGGTTGCTGTCTATTGTATTTTTTTTTTTATGTTTAGATATGGGCCTTGAATTCCTGACCTTTCCTGGACTTTTATTATGAATGGGTGTTGTGTTTTGTCAAATGCTTTCTCAGCATCTAATGAGGTGATCATGTTGTTTTCGTCTTTGAGTTTGTTTCTATAGTGGATTAAGTTGACAAATTTCCATATATTAAACCATCCCTGCATTACAGGGATGAAGTCTACTTGACCATGATGGATGATCGTTTTGATGTATTCTTTTATTTGGTTTGCAGTGATTTTATTGAGTATTTTTGCTTCGAAATTCATAAGGGAAAATGGTCTGAAGTTTCCTTTCTTCATTGGGTTTTTGTATGGTTTGAATATAATTGTAATCTGGCTTCATAGAACAAATTCAATAGTGTTCCTTCTCTTTTGATTTTGCATATTAGTTTGAAGAGTTTTGGTATTAGGTCTCCATGTGTAAGACCCCGAAGATGGACCTCCTCTCAAGTCCAGTAAAGTCCCGGGATGAGCTGGCCAGCACCCCAATGACTTGAGAGAAATCGACACCTGATGCAAACTGCAAGAGGTTTTATTATCAGCTAGCTAAGGACAAACTCCTTCCACTGTGCAGGGCAGGGGCGTATGACTCTGAGATGTGACAGAAGAAGGTTTTTATTAGCTAGCTGAGGAATTGGGATGAGTTGGGAGGAGAGTTTGGAGGAGTTGGGAAGAGATGGGAGGAGTGTTCTTCTCTGCCCAGATGTCCTTGTCAAAACTCCAATTTTGAATCTCTAGCTGTAAGGCTCAGAAACCAAAAGGATTTTTGGTGGCTGTAGAGAACATAGAGTCTCTTTCTGGCTGTATTTTTATAAATCAGGGAAAACAATCTTGGAGAATGTCCAGGTGCTTTACCTTCCAGGGAGAAACGCTCTAAGTTGTGGTCTCACATTTCCCACTCCTTCTAGTACATAGTTCTGATCTTATAAGTTAGAAAATTAAACCTCTGGCCAAGCTGACAAACAAAGCCAACATGAGGTCACAGCTTTAGGATATGTAAGATTGAGAACCTCAGAAGCCCATTGAATGAGACAAAAGAGCCTCTTGCAATTGGGAGGAGGGAGGGAGGGAGGTTCCTGTGCAGTGCCCACTGTGTGTGAGCAGTGCCAGGCCAGTGGGCCATGGCAGGCTGGATGCCAGAACTGGGCACATGCTGGAGGTGTGGCAGCAGGGCTTGTGAGAATCATCAGGGAAAGTCCTTTTGATCTGAGTTCAAGTTTGCCAGAATGGTGGCACCAGACCAGGACAGGTAATCCTGTTTGAAATTTATGTGGCACCAAGATGGTTTCTGGTTCGTATGTTTTTTGTTTTTTTTGTTTTTGTTTAAGTTTTTTATTGTGTTTCAACATTTCCAAGGCATGTTTTCTGACCAGTTGTAGGTCCTTCAAGTGAGCTATTGGGAGTTCTGAAAAAGAAACATGAGGGTCAAACATTCCACCTGCTTCTGTTAAAGGGGGGGGGGGGCAGTTGAGGAGTTCGAATGGTGTAAGTTTAAATTTCCCTGTGGTGTTCCATACTCAGAACAAGGTGAAGGGAAAAAGAGCTGCATAATCTTTTCTGCAGGTCTCTAAAACCAATTTAGTCAAGGTTTCTTTTAATGCTCTATTCATGTGTGTTTTTGAGCTTTACTAAAGTTTCTTTTATGAGTGTGGATGACATTGCATTTGGCGTATAAATGTTCAGAATTGGGAATTCATTTTGGCAAATTTTAACATTGATGAATATGAAGTGTCCCTCCTCTTTTTTTTTTTTTTTTGATAACTTTGGGTTGAAAGTCGAATTTATTTGATATTAGAATGGCTACTCCAACTTGTTTCTTTGTAACATTTCCTTGGATAATTGTTTTCCAGCCTTTTACTCTAAGGTAATATCTGTATTTGTCCCTGAGATTTGTTTCTAGTATGCTTGGTCTTGCTTACACATCCTGTCTGTTATTCTATGTCTTTTTATTGGTGAATTGTGTCCGCTGATATTATGAGATATTAAGGAAAAGTAGTTGTTGCTTCCTGTTATTTTTGTTGTTAGAGTTGGAATGTGATTCATGTAGCTTTCTTCTTTTAGGTTTGCTTCAAGATCAATTTCTTGGTTTTTCTAGAGTGTAATTTCCCTCCTTATATTGGAGTTTTCCCATTATTACCCACTTGATGGGCTGGATTTGTTCGAGCATATTGTGTAGATATCGTTTTTTTTTTCACAGAATACCTTGTTTTCTCAATCTATTGTAAAATTTTTTGATGCGTCTAGTAGCCTTGTCTGGCATTTCTTTTCCCTTAGGGTCTGTATGACATCTGACCTGGATATTATGGCTTTCATAATCTCTGGGGATAAGTTAGGTATAGTTTTGATAGGATTTCCTTTATAAGTCACTTGACCATTTTCCCTTAGTGCTTTTAATATTCTTCTTTTTCTTTTCTTTTTTTTTTTTATTATGCATTTGGAGTTTTGATTTCTATATGATGGAAGAAATTTCTCTTGTGGTCCAAACTATTTGGAGTTTTGTAGGCTACTTGTATATTCATAGGCAACTCTTTCTTTAGGTTAGGGAAGTTTTCTTCTATAATTTTGTTGAATATATTCACTGTCCCTAAATTTGAAAAACTTACTTGTCATTGATACCTATTATCCTTAAGTTTTGTCATCTCCTTGTGTCCTGGATTTTCTCGGTGTAAATATTTCCTTTCTAAAATCTCTTCCAAAAATTTACATGGAGAGTTTTTCCAGATAAATTCAAATCGATAGTACTTTATTAACTATTACTTATATAGAATCCTTTCAAATGTTTCTGTTTTCTATTGTTAATACAGTAAAGAGCCCAGCATTTGATAAAAATGAGAATATATCGCCTCAAGCAGAAGCAGATGAAGATATGGGGTAACATTTTCAATATTTTTTGCCAGCTCAATAGATTACTTCATAAGTAGTGTTTGTATTACCTTCACTGGAGAAGTAGATTCAGGAAGATAGCAATACAAATCAGACACTGCTATATGTTGAGTTCAAGCCCAGCTTGAGGTCCTTCAGACCTTGTGATTACAAACACATAGCAACTAGTATAATATGACCACCTGCCTGAGATCTTCCAAGATATACACACAAAGAAAAGGAGAAAAATCATGAAAATAAGAGGGGGACCATCTGGCAAGAAGAAGGGTCTCAGCAAGAGTGGGAGAGTAATGAATAAACTACTGTGGGTGTAAATGTATGAATTGGTAAAAGTAAAGGATACAAGATCACTTTGATACTCCACCATGTAATATATACATACATACATACATACATATATATATATATATATATATGTATGTATACATACATACATACATACATATATATATACACATACATATACATATGTATATATATATATGTATATATATATATATGACATTTGTTCTTAACCAAACATTATATATTTATTATAAATAATTAAAAGAAAGTTCTTTTTAAAGTTTTGTGTGGGTAAGAAAAATGCCTACCAGTCCACTATATTTCTTACATTAATTTTTTTATTTTCCTTTCTTCACAGAGATGAAGTAGACAGTATGTTGGATAAATCTGAAGGTATGTGTTTTTGGAGGTATTTGCCTGTTTTTTAAAGAGGTCAGAAGAGGGCATCAGATTTCTAGACTGTATAGCAAAAGGGGATAATTTTGGGTTCACAGTAATTGTAGTTTCCTTTAAAACACATATGAGATAACTTCTCAGCAAACATTCAGAATGCAAGATTAGCTGAAGATGTAGCTCAGTGGTAAATCACCATTTAAAAGTGATGAGTTTCATCTTCAGTGGCAAAAATAAACAAACAAAAACAAACAAAGAAACAAAACAAAACAATAACAATAAAAACCCCAAACAAACCAACAAATGCACCAAATTAACAAAAATCCTACCAAACAAGCAAAACACAGTTATAAGTCTTGCAAATGAAATGTTAGGTTGTCCAGTTTGCCAAATTAACTGCAAATTGTAAAATGAGCAAGAAACCCAGTTTGCTCTTGTAAGGAAACAAGCAAAACCAGCAATAAGCATTTTAGGAGCCTAAACTTAGGCATGATTAGAGAATAAAAAAAAAATATACAGTGGCTACCACAAGAGAACAAACCTCTCAGAGGGGCTAGAGAGATGGCTGTTTTGGTAATGTGCTTTATTTGAAAGTATATAAATTAAGGAGGGGGTCTTAAATCGGCTTTAAAAATGCAGGCTGCAACCCAGTGAAAAGTAGTTGGAGACAGCTTGCTGGCTAGCCAGGCTAGTGGCATTGGTGAGCTGCAGATTCAGAGAGAACCTGTCTCATGTTTTAAATTTGGGCAGTCAGAGGTGGTTCATGCCATAATCCCAGCAGTTGGTAACCAGGGTGAGGTCCAGGACTACAACCCTGCCTTGAAAAAAAAAAAAAAAAAAAAAAAGGAAGTTGGAATGTGATTGAGAATGCAGCAAATGTCTATTTGTCGCCCTCTTATGCATACTTATACTGGAATGTATATGCATCAGTTTTTTACAATACTCTTTATCTGATTTATACAATCCATTAAAATGATGGTTTTTGTCTTTTTGTTTTTTCTCTATGAGCAAATTGTCAATATTAAGAAAGTGTTATAATTTTGTAATCTCCACTGTATAGTACAAATAAACATCTTTCAAGAAAAATGATCAGCACACCTTAAAAGACACAAAGGACAGGGATGGAAAGATGGCTTAGAAATTAAGAGCACTTGTTGTTCTTGGACAGAACCAAGTTTTAGTTCCTAGGACCCACACAATGGCTCAAAACCATTTTTAATTCTATATCCATGGGTTTTGGAATTCTCTTCTAGTTTCTATGTGCACCACACATGCATGTTTATAAACACAAACATGCAAAAACAAATTACTTAAATAAATAAAACAATTGAAAATTACAAACAACAACACCTTCATCTGAAACAAAGTAGGAGAGTCTTGTTTGGGGTCCGTTTTATTTTAGCTTTCAAGTTAGTATTGTAAACTTGGAAAATGGAAAGCCTCTGGGTAGTAGTGGCAGCTAAAATACTACCTCCTTTTTGCTCTTCAATGACAGACGACTGATTGAGCCTTTCTCACCCTTAGTACACATGTGCAAACACTGCCAATCAGCAAGGGCCTTGGCTGAGATTGTTTTCCCGCTATCCAAACCCTGTTACCCAGTATGCTTTGTGGTAGTCATCAAGCCGAGTTCTTGTGGAAGCAAGGTTCTTGAGGAAGCATGGTAGGGAGAAGTCTCAGTAGAGGTAGTCAATTGTCTGTTGAAAGATGATTAATACTGTTTGAGCTGGGGGCCTGTGTGGGGAAGAAGGTGGAGGGGTGGAGGTGTTACTTTAGGAGTAAGGAGAGGAGGTGACCCTCACTGGACTCAGGAAGGTACTGCTTCCAGGCTCACAATCAACTTTTCCCACTTAGTTCTCTGCTGAGAAAAACAGAGAACTTCGCTAAGGGCAGGGGTTTGAACAGAATTATCTTCTAACAGAAAGTAGGAAGGCCAGGGAATTGGAGACCCTGGAAGTCTTCTTGGGGCTTGGGGAGGTGAGGAGTGAGTAAATTGGAAGTCAGTTAGTGGAGCCAACAGACTAAAACCTTCTTTTAGCTGCTGCTGCCTGCCAGGAATTCATTAAAAACGAACTGAAAACCAGTCTTCATTTACCTCTACCTGTTGTTAAAATGGCAGATTCCCAAAATTTCTATGTATAGGCTCCAATTGCCTCAAAATACAGAGGCTCCTCTCAGCCTCAGAAGTGCTGGGACTTCAGACATAATTCAGGCCAGGTTGTTGTTATTTATTTGTTGTTTTGGTTTAGGACAGTAAGCTCTAACTCTATATCTCAGGATTGTCTGAAATCTCACCTGCAGCTTTGACTGGCCTTGAAACTGAAGTCCCCAGCCTTACAAATGTACCTGGGCCTGAGGAAATATGTGTTCTTTATTTTTTATATTTAAATTTTTGTTTGTTTGTTTGTTTGTTTGTTTGTTTTTTATTCCTTTTTTCCTTGTTGAAGATTGAAACCAGAGCTTCTTGCTGTAGCAGTAAAATATTTGTCCAGCCAGAAAAACTTTATATTTTAGATCTGCTTTAGATTTGTATTATGATGAAAAAAATTGAGGAGCTTGGTTATGATAAAAGCAACCATGATTTCATTTGGAGATTGAGATGCAAACACATTTACTCTAATTTATCAAAACCCTAGCAACAATGGGACCAAAATTTAGATCATCCTGTGATTGCATATAAACCCACTTGAAGTCACAGTTAAAGCCATCATATTAGGTGTGTGTGTGTGTGTGTGTGTGTGTTTATTTACATTTCAAATATTAGTCATTTCCTGGTTTCACCCCAGAAATTCCCTTTACCATTCCACCCTCCCTCTGCTTCTATGAGCATGTTTTCCCACCCACCAACACCCATGTCCCTGCTCTGGTATTTGCCTACACTGGGACACCAAACTTCACATGATCAAGGACCTCTCCTCTCACTGATGTTTGACAAGGACATCCTCTGCTATGTATTTAGCTGGAGCCATGGTCCCCCTCTTTGTTTGCTGGCTTCGTCCCTGAGTGCTCTGGGGGGAGGGGGGCGGTCTGCTTGGTTCATATTATTGTTCTTCCTGTAAGATTACAAACCCCTTCAGCTCCTTCAGTCCTTCCTCTAACTCCTCCACTGTGGACCCCATAATCAGTCTGATTGTTGGCTGTGAGCATGAGCCTCTGTTTTTGCCAACCTCTGGCAGAGCCCCTAAGGACACAGCCTTATTAGGCTCCTTTCAGCAATCATTTGTTGGTATCCACAATAGTGACAGGGTCTGGTGTTTATATACGGGATGGATCCACAGGTGGGGCAGATTCTGAATGGTCGTTCCTTCAGTCTCTGCCCTGCACTTTGTCTCCATATTTCCTCCCAGTAGTATTTTGTTCCCCATTCTGAGAAGGACGGAAACATGCACACTTTTTTCTTCCTTCTTAAGGTTTATGTGGTCTGTGAATTACATTTTGGGTATTCTGAACTTTTAGGATAATATCCACTTATCAGTGAGTGCATACCATATTTTTTCCTTTGGGATTGTGTTACCTCATACAGGATGATATACTTTAGACATATCCGTTTTCGTGTGAACTTCCTGAAGTCATTTTTTCTTTATGGTCACTATACATTTTTATCACTATTTCTCTATAATACAGCTTGAGGTCAGGGATGATTCCCCCTGAAGTTCTTTTATTGTTGTGAATAGTTTTACAATATCCTGGATTTTCGTTATTCCAAATGATTTTGCATATTGCTCTTTCTATCTTTATAAAGAATTAAGTTTGAATATGGATGGAGAGGGCATGGAATCAGAGCTTACTTATGGCAAGATAGACATTTTTACTAAATTATTTGGGACACCAATCTATGGCCATGGGAGATCTTTCCATCTTCTGAGAATTTCAATTCTATCTTCAGAGACATGAAGTTCTTGTCCTACAGAACTTTGACTTGCTTTTTTCGTGTCACACCAAGGTATTAAAATATGAGACTATTGTGAAGAGTGTTGCTTCCATAACTTCCTTTTCAGCCTGTTTATCCTTTGAGTAGAGGAAGGCTACTGATCTATTTGAGTTAATTGTATATCCAATCACTTTGCTAAAGTTGTTTCTCAGGCTTAAGGGTTCTTTAGAGGATTTTTTTGGGGTCACTAAATATACTATCTTATTACCTATTAATAGTGATATTTTCATTTGTTCTTTTCCAATTTTTAACTTTTTGACCTCTTTTTGTTGTCTATTTAATCTGGCTAGAACTTCTAGTACTATAGTGAATAGGTAGGGAGAGAGTGGGAAGCCTTGTCATATATTAGTGGGATTGCATCGAGTTTCTCTCCATTTATTTTGATGTTGGATCCTGGTTTGCTACTATGTTTAGTTATGGGCCTTGCTTTCTGAATCTATCCAAGACTTCATCATGAAGGTGTGTTGATTTTTTTTAAATGATTCCTCAGCGTCTAATGAGATAATACTGTGTTTTTTTCCTTGAGATTCTTTACATATTGGATTACATTGATGGATTCCCATATATTGAACCATTCCTGTATCCCTGGGATGAAGCAGCTTGATCATGAAGGATGATCATTTTGATGTGTTCTTGGATTGTGTTTTACAGGATGTTATTGAGTATTTTTGCATCAATATTTATAAGTTAAATTGGTCTGAAGTATCCTGTCTTCATTGGGTTTTTGTATGGTTTGGGTATAAGAGTAAATGTGGCTTCATAGAACAAATTAAGTAGTGTTCATTTTCTTTTGTTTTTGCATAATAGATTGAAGATTGTTGGTATTGGTGTTTCATTGAAAGCCTGATAGAAATCTGTACTAAACCCATCAGATACGGGGCTTTATTTTTTTTTTTTTGAGGGGGGAGCTCTTAATGACTGCTTCTATTTCTTTGGGGATTATGGGAGAGTTTACAGGTTTTATCTCAACCTGATTGAAATTTAGTACCTGACATCTGTCTAGATAATTGTCCAATTCATCCAGATTTTCCACTTTTGCTAAGTTACAGGCTTATATAGTAGGATCTGATGATTTTTTTGGATTTACTAAGTATCTGTTGTTATGTCTCCCTTTTCATTACTGGTTTTGTTAATGTTGATATTTTCCCTGTGCCCTGTAATTAGTCTGGCTTATGTTTTATCTATCTTGTTGACTTTCTCAAAGGTCCAGCTCCTAGTTTGTTTGATTTTATGTTATAGTTCCTTTGTTTCCACTTGTTTGATTTCAGCCCTGAGTGTGATTAGTTCCTGCCTTCAACTCCTCTTGGGTGAATTTCCTTCCTGTTATTCAAGGGGTTTTAGGTGTGCTGTCAACCTACTACTGTATCTTCTCTCCAGTTTCTATTTAGAGGCATTCAGAGCTATGAGATTCCCTTTAACACTGCTTTAGTTGTGTTCCACAACTTTCAGAATGTAGTAACTTCATTTTTTTTAAACTCTAAAAAGTCTTACATTTATTTTTTTTTTTATTTCTTCCCTACCTGATTTATCACTGACTGGATTTTTGTTCACCTTCTACGTGTACATGGGTTTTCAATTATTTATATTATTATTTCAGATCAGCCTTAGTCCTTGGTGATTAGATAGGATGTATGAGATTATTTGGATATTTTTATATCTGTTGAGGCATGTTTTGTGACTGATTATATTGTTAATTTTGGAGAAGGCGTCATGAGGTGCTGAGCAGAATGGACAATTTTTGTTCTAGAATAAAATGTTCTATAGATATCAACTAATGTATTTGTTTCATAACTTCTGTTAGTTTAACTGTGTCTTTTTTAATTTTTCTTTCCAGGATCTTTCCATTGATGAGGAGGGTTGTTGAAGTCTTCTGCTATTATTGTGTGTGGTGCAATGTGCATTTTGAGCTGTACTAAAGTTTCTTATATGAATATGGATGCCATTGCATTTGGACTATAAATGTTTAGAATTGAAAATTCATCTTGGTAAATTTTAACTTTGATGAATATGAAGTGTCACTCCTTGTCTTTTTTGATAACATTGGGTTGAAAGTCAAATTTATTTGATATTAGAATGGCTACTCCAAATTTGTTTCTTTGGAACATTTGCTTAGAAAATTGTTTTCCAGCCTTTTACTGTGAGGAAATGTCTGTCTTTGTCCCTGAGGTTTGTTTCTGGTATGCTGGGTCTTGCTTACACATCCAGTCTGTTTGTCTATTTCTTTCTAATTGGTGAATAGAATATGGTGATATTAAGAGATACTAAGACAAAGTCTTTGTTTCTTCCTGTTATTTTTGTTGGAATTTTGTTCATGTAGCTATCTTCTTTTAGGTTTACTTCAAGATTAATATCTTGCTTTTGCTAGCATGTGATTTCCCTCCTTATATTGGAGTTTTCCCTTTATTATCCCTTGAAGGGTTTGGTTTGTTCAAAGATATTGTGTAAATATTGTTTTTTCACGGAATACCTTGTTTTCTCAATCTATGGTAAAATAGTTTTACTGCATATTATAGCTTTGGCTCTTATTTCTGCTCTCTTAGTGTCTGTATGATATCTACCGTGGATCTTATGGCTTTCATAGTCTCTGGGGAGAAGTTAGGTGTAATTCTGATAGGAATTCCTGTATATGTTACTTGACCATTTTACCTTACTGCTTTTAATATTCTTTCTTTGTTTTGTTCATTTGGTGCTTTGATTAATATATGATGGCAGGGATTTTTGTTTTTGTTGTTGTTTTTCTGGTCCAAACTATTTGGAGTTCTGCATGCTTCTTGTATGTTCATGGACATCTCTTTCATTAGGTTAGGAAAGGTTTCTTTTATAGTTTTGTTGAAGATATTCACTGGCCCTATAATTTGGAAATCTTACTTCTCATCTATACCTGTTATCCTTATGTTTTTTCTTCTCCTTGTGTCCTAGATTTCCTGGATGTACTTAATTTTACTTAATTTTTAAAATCTGTTTCAAAAACTCAAAATGGGCAGTTTTTCCAAAGAAATTCAAATTGATAGTACTTTATTAACTATTACTAATATTGCATACTTTCAAATGTTTACATTTTCTATTGTCAATACAGTAAATAATCCAGCAATTGGTAAAGATGAAAATATATCGCCTCAAGTAAAAGGAGATGAAGACATGGGGTAATATTTTCAATTCTTTTTCTTTTTTTCTCTTTTTTTTTCTTTCTTTTTTTTTTTTTTTTTTGCCAGTTCAATAGAGTACTTCAAAAGTAGTGTTTGTGTTACCTTCACTGGAAAACTAGATTCAGGAAGATCAGCATTTCAATGTCAGATGCTGATATATGTTAAGTTCAAGCCCAGCTTGGGATCCTTTAGACTTTGTGATCACAAACACATAGGAACTCATACAATAGGACCACCTGCATGTGATCTTTGACACACTCAAAGAAAAGGAGAAACATCATAAAAATAAGTAGGGGACTATCTGGGGGAAAAAAGGGTCTTGGCAATTGTGGGAGAGTTATGAATAAACTCCTTGTGGGGTGTAAACGTATGAATTGTTAAAAGTAAATAATCCAAGTTCAAGTTGGTAGTCCACCATATATTTTACATGCATATGACATTTGTTCCAAACCAAACATTATATATTTATTATAAAAAATTAAAGAAGGTTCTGTGTAAAGTTTTGTGTGTGGTAAAAAAAATGGCCTACCAGTCTACTATATTTCTTGCTTTAATTTTTTATTGTTCTGTCTTCACAGACATGAAGTAGGCAGTATGTTGGATAAATCTGGAGGTATGTGTTTTAGAAATATTTCCCTGTTTCTTGAAGAGGCCAAACGAGGGAAACAGATCTCTATAGAACCTATAGCATAGGGGGATAATTGTAGGCTTCACAGAAATTATAGTTTTCTTTAAAAAATACACACAGATAACTTCTCATCCAACATTCAAAACTAAAGATTAACTAAAGATGTAGCTCAGTGGTAAAGCACCATTAAAAGTTATAAATTTCATCTTCAGTGGTGAAAACAAAAACAAAAACAAAAAACCAGCAAAAAAAAAACAAACCCAGCAAATTAAAAAAAAAAAAAAAAAAAAAAAAAGCACCAAAGAAACAAAACACAGCAATAAGACTAGTAAATGAAATGTCAGTTCGTCCAGTGTGCCAAATTAGCTGCAAATTGTAAAGTGAGCAAGAAAACCAATTTGCTGTTGTAAGGAAACAAGCAAAACCACCACTAAGCATTTTAGGAGCCTAAACTTAGGCATGATTAGAGAAATAGAAAAAGAAACCCAACAAACAAAAAACAAACAAACAAAAAATTGCAGTGTCTATAGCAACAGAACAAACCTTGAAGAGTGGCTAGAGAGATGGCTGTTTTAGTAAAATGTTTTTCTTGAAAATAAAAGTGGGGGCCTAGAATCCACTTCTAAAATGCAGGCTGCCAACCAGTGCTGAGTAGGTGGAGACAGCTTGCTGGCTAGCCGAGGTAGTGGCATTGGTTAGGTGCATATTCAGAGAGAACCTATCTCAAGTTTTAAGTTGGGTCAGTCAGTGGTGGCACATGCCTTAATCCCAGACGTTGGGAGGCAGAGGCAGGGAGATTTTTGATTTTGATGCCACCCTGGTATACAGGGTGAGTTCCTGGTTAACCAGAGCTATACAGATAAACCCTGACTTGAAAAAAAAACTGAAAATGAAAAAGAAATTTGGAATATAATTGAGAATAAAACAGATGTCTATATCTGGCCTCCTTATGCACCCATATACTGAAATGTATACACTCCATTTTTATCCTGAAACTATTTATGATTTACACAATCCATTAAAATTATGGTTTTTTTGTTGCTGTTTTGTTTGTTTGTTTGTTTGTTTTTCTGTTTCTGGAAATAGACAACATTAACAAAGTCATTTTTTATACTCTCCATTATATAGTAAAATTAAACATCTATCGTGAGAAATGGTCCAGCACACCTTAAAACACACACAGGATAGGAATGGAAAGATGGCTTAGAAATTAAGAACACCTGTTGCTTTTGTACAGAACCAAGGTTTAGTTCCTAGAACCCACATAATTCTCAAAATCATTTTTAATTCTAGATCCAGGGATTTTGGCATCCTATTCTAGTTTCTAGGGGAACTAGTCATACATGTTATATAAATACAAACATGCAAAAACACTTTAGTTTAAAAAACAAAACAAAAAAAAAAGAAACAAAAAAAACAAAACAAACAAACAAACAAACAAAAAAAACAATTTAGAGTTACACAGAACAGTTCCTTCATCTGAAACAAAGTAGGAGAGTCGTCTTTGGAGTTCATTTTATTTTAACTTTCAAGTTAGTATTGCAAACTTAGAAAATGGAAAGCCTCTGGGTAGTAGTGGAAGTTAAAATACTACCCGCTTTTTGAAGCTTTAATCACAGATGACTGAAAGAGCCTCTCTTACCCTTAGTACTCATGTGCAAACACAGCCAATCAGCAATGGGCTTGGCTGAGATTATTTTCCTGCTGTTCAAACCCTGTTACCCAGTATGGTGGCTACAAAGAGTTCTTGAGGAAGCAAAATTCTTGAGGAATCATGGTAGGATGAAGTCTCAGTGGAGGTAGTCAATTGTCTGTTGGTTAATCCTGGTTCAGCTAGGGGTCTGGGTGGGGATGAAGGTGGAGTTTTGGAGGTGTTTCTTCAGGAGTAATGAGATTAGGTGACCCTCACTGGACTCAGGAAGTTGCTACTTCCAGGTTCACAATCGACCTTTCCCACTTAGGCCTCTGCTGAGAAAAACTGAGAACTTCACTGTAACTGCAAGAGTTTGAACAGACTAGCTCCTAGCAGAAATCAGGAAGGCCAAGGAAATGGAGACCCTGAAAGTATTCTTGGGGACTGGGGATGTGAGGTGTGAGTAAACTGGACTTCACTTAGTGGATGAAACAGACAAAACCCTCTTCTGTGCAACTGCTTCCCACCAGGAATTTATTAAAAAGAAACTGAAGACCAGTCTACATTTTAACGTGTTGTGAAAATGCCACATTGCCGAAATTTCTATATATAGGTTCCAAACTGCCTCAAATACTAGAGGCTTCTCTCAGCCTCAGAAGTGCTGGGAATTCAGACATAATTCAGACCAGGCTGTCTTTATTTATTTGTTGTTTTGGTTTAGGAAAGTAACCTCTAGCTCTATATCTCAGGATTGTCTGAAACCTCAATTGCAGCCTGGACTGGCCTTGTACCTGAAGTCCTCAGCCTCAGAAATGTAATGGGGCCCGAGGAATCATGCCTTCTTTATTTTTTATATCTAAATTTTGGGGGTTTTTATTTTTCATTCCTGAAGATTGAAACCAGAGCTTCTTGCTGTAGCAGTAAAATATTTGTCCAGCCAGGAAGAATTTTATATTTAAGATTTGTCTTAGATTTGTATTGTGATGAAAAAGTTTGAGGAGCTTGGTTGTGATAAGAGCAACTATGATTTTATTTGGAGATTGAGATGCAGACACATTTACTCTAATTTATCAAAAAACTAGCAGGAATGGGAAAAATTTAGATCATCCTGTGATTAGATGTAAACCCACCTGAAGACACAGTTAAAGCCATCTGTGTGTGTGTGTGTGTGTGTGTGTGTGTGTGTGTGTGTGTGTGTGTGTGTGAGTGAGTGTGTGTGTGAGTGTGTGTGTATTTATTTACATTTCAAATATCAGCCATTTCCTGGTTTAATCCCAGGAAATCCCTATTCCATTTGACACTTGCTTTGTTTCTATGAGCCTGTTCCCTCACCCACATACTCCACCTCCCTACCCTGGCATTTGCCTACACTGGGGCATGGAGCTTTCACAGGACCAAGGACCTCTCCTCCCACTGATGTCTGACAATACCATCCTCTGCTCTATATGCCACTAGAGTCATGGGTGCCCCTCTTTGTTTGGTGGCTTAGTCCCTGAGTGCTCTGGTCTGTCTGCTCGGTTCATATTGTTGTTCTTCCTGTAAGGTTGCAAACCCCTTCAGCTCCTTCAGTTCTTCCTCTAACTGCTCCCCTGGGGACCCCATGATCAGTCTGATTGTTGGCTGTGAGCATCAGCCTCTGTTCTTGCCAAGCCCTGGCAGAGCCTCTCAGGAGGCAGTCATATTATGCTCCTATCAGCAAGCACTTGTTGGTATCCACAATAGTGACTGTGTCTGGTTTCTGTATATGGGATGGATCCAAAGGTTGGACAGAATCTGGATGGTCATTCCTTAAGTCTCTGCCCTGATCTCCACATTTCCTATCAGGAATATTATGTTCCCCATTCTAAGAAGGACTGAAACACCTACACTTTTGTCTTCCTTCTTCTTCAGCTTCATGTGGTCTGTGAATTACATTTTGGGTATTCTGAGCTTTTAGGATAATATCCACTTATCAGTGAGTGCATACCATGTTTTTTTTTTCCTTTGAGATCACACAGGATGATATATTTTAGATCTCTCCATTTCATGAAGGCATTGTCTCTGTACCATTACCATACATTTTTTATCACTATTTCTGCATAATACAGCTTAAGGTCAGGGATGATTCCCCCTGAAGTTCTTTTATTGTTGAGAATAGTTTTGGGATATTCTGGAGTTTTGATATTCCGAATGGTTTTGCATATTGCTCTTTCTGTCTCTACGAAGAATTGAGTTTAAATTTTGATGGAGAGTGCATGGAATCTGTAGATTGCTTTTGGGAAGACAGCCATTTTTACTAACTTAATCTATGACCATGGGAGACCTTTCCATCTTCTGAGATTTTTCAGTTTCTTTCTTCAGAGACTTGAAGTTCTTGTCATAGAAATCTTTCACCTGCTTGGTTTGAGTCACATCAAGGAACTATAATTTGTGACTTTTGAAAGGTGTTGTTTCCATAATTGCCTTTCATCCTGTTTATCTTTTGAGTAGAAGAAAGGTACTGTTTTGTTTGAGTTAATTGTATATCTATCCACTTTGCTGAAGTTGTTTTTCAGGTTTATGGGTTCTCTGATGGAATTTTTGTGGTCACTTAAGTATACTATTTTATTATCTGCTAATAGTGATATTTTGATTTATTCCTTTCCAATTTTTATTCCTTTGACCAATTTTTGTTTTCTAGTTGCTCTGTCTAGAACTTGTAGTACTATAGTGAATTGGTAGGGAAAGAGTAAGAAGCCTTGTCTAGTCCTGTCTTGTCTTATTTTAGTGGGATTGCATCAAGTTTCTTTCCATTTAATTTGATGTTGGCTTCTGGTTTGCTTCTATATTTAGGTATGTGCTTAAAATTCTTAATCTATCCAAGACTATTATCATGAAGGTTTGTTGAATTTTTTTCAAATAATTTTTCTTCATCTAGTGAGAACTGTGTGTGAATTTGCTTCAATATATGTGTGCATGTTTGGATGTGTGTGTCTGTGTGTGTGTGACAGATACATATATATGTATCTGATGAATCCAATTGTTTCATAAATTCTCATTAGTTTCACAGTGTCTCTTTTTCATTTCTTTTTTTCCAGGACCTCTGCGTTGCTCAGAGTGGGGTGTTGAAGTTTCTCACTATTATTATATGGGGTACAATATGTACTTTGAGTTCTAGTAAAATTTCTTTATGAATTTGGTTGCCCTTGTATTTGGAGCATAGATATTCAGAATTGTGAGTTCATCTTTGATGAATTATCCTTTGATAAGCATGAAGTAACATTACTTACCTTAAAAAACAAAAAAAAGTACTTTGTGAACCTCCTCTTTTCACAGTAGGCCCTCTTGACTACTGAGGCTTTTTTGTAACAGCTTTGAAGGAATTTTAAAAGGAAAAAAAAATAGATGTAAACAATTTCACAGTTCCATGTACTCATAGCTAAGTGATATGTATACAAAATTCTGTACATGAAACATATTTTCATTGATCCAGCGCTAATTTTATATTAAGTCAGTTTCTTTTCTAGGAGTCTTCTGTGCTTCCTTCTTTATATGGCACAGTGCAAAACTGAATTCTTTAATGTAACCCTTATAACTTATTTTTAAATTTTATGTTATGGTTATTGTTTTTTTTTTCTTTCACGTGTGTATGTGCACAACTAGTGTGTCTTGTACCTGAGGAAGCCAGATGAAGGCCTTGAATCCCCTGAAACTGAAGTTATAGGTAGTGAGCCACCTTGTGGGTTTTGGTACTCCAATCTCAGAAAGCTGGAAGGGAACCAGTGCTCTTAACTGCTGAATCATCTCTCCAATCCCTTCATTGTTTTTTTTTTTCTTTTTATGAAATGAATTATGTAACTGTAAGTGGAAGACAACTTACTAAACAATGAGAGAATGATACTCAGATTCGAAAGTATCTGTTTTAAATTATATGTAACTGAATGCTAAGTGAGCTTTCTCAGAAGACAGTAACTTGTCTTTGAGATATGGTGTCATTATGTAGTTCAGGCTGGCCTGCATTTTCCTATTTAACCTATGCAGTCTTTACACTGGAAATCTCCTGCTTAAGCTTCCAATACTAGGATCATACACACAAAAAAAACATCTTTACATGGCTTACTAAACAATGCTCCTAATACCTATTTTTGGACTTATTTATGTGTATTAGTGTTTTGCTTACAGTTATATATGTGCACCACATGTGCACCTGTTGTTCAGATATCAGTTGATTATTTCAGATACCTGGAACTGGAGTCAGATAGTTGTGAGCCACCATATGAGTGCTAGACACCAAACCTATGTCCTTTGCAAAGAACAGGAAGTACTCTTAACTGCTGAGCCATATCTCTACCCCCATGAAACAATATTATATTTTTAAAAAATAATATTTTGCTTCTTTCAAGTTACCCATTTTACCAAATTATTTTTTTCAACTGAAGGATTTGCTCTATTTAGAGGAGGCAGAATAATCATTTAATAATCTGATTTTGTCTAGTACTATGGATGGTGAGAATATTAAACATGTACACCGAAATATAGCTTCATCCTAGTTACTGAAAGCTAACTGTGCATGCTAGAAAGGTACTAAACATTTTCTGAAGCATTACAATTTTCATGAACTGCAGCAGTTACTGATCAAAAGTTCCTACCATAATTTTCTTCAAGTGTTTTTTTAAAGGATATGTTCTGAAATATAATTACCAATTCACTTTAGAAATAATTTTATTTTGATTAAAAAAAACTTGGAGATCATTGTTTTAAACATAGATTTTAACATTTTTATCTATTTTTATTTATATAGGTATTTTGCCTATAAGTATGTCTGTGAGTCATATACATATGTACCTGGTGCATGCAGAATTTAGAACAGGGCATCACATCCCCTGGAACTGGAGTTGGAGATATTTGTGCACATTATGTAGGTGCTAGGAATCAAACGCAGGTTTGATTCTGACAGGGTCTCATTTGTAGCTCTGTCTGTCCTGGAACTCAGTATGTTGACCAGGTTAACCTGGAACACACAAATATCTCTCTGCCTTTTCCTCCAGAATACTAGGATTAACATGGGAACCAATATGACCGGTTGCCCTCTTATTTTAATTGAATATTTTAAACAATGGGTCTAACAGTTCCACAGTCAAGTTTGTTCTTTCAGTTGCATCATCTTTTTTAGATTTGGAAAAGAATTAGCCTTTATTAAAAGTGTTTCCTTATGAAGAATTAAGTATACTTTTGATCCTTTGTTTTGTGCATTTGTTCTTTTGAAAACTGTTCTTGAAGCTCAAAATTATTTTCCTTACAGAAATTAAAATTCAGATAAGATTAGATATTTCTTATCCAAAATACATGGACTGTTTTTTTCTATGTTGTGGAACATTTCTGTAGACTTTACAGGTTGAACATCCTTCATCTGAACATACCAAACCCTAAGTATTCTAAAGTATGAAGCATGTTTGTGATATCTATCATTTAATTTTAAGTTTCCATAGCATTATTGAATGAAATTTATCTATATCTATTTTTACTTGAATACATGGAATCATCTAATTTTTCTTCAAAATGACTCTTTATTTTTAATATAGATGACATTTATAAGACGCTTCACATAAAGAGAAAATGGATGGAAACTTATGTCAAAGAATCTTTCAAAGGCAGCAACCAGAAATTAGAAAGATTTTGCAAAACGAACGAACGAGAGAGGTAGAGTTGTTATATTTGTAGGGTCAAATGTGTATCATTTTAAAAATTATATGTGGCTGAAGTTTAAAAAAATTATATCATGTCTGATTCTTTAGTAAAAATGTGTGGCTTTGATTTTGTCTAAACAGTTAACCCTATAACATCATGCCTTCAAGCAAACTAAATCTAATTCATAGAAATCTATGAAAATTTTATTTTCTGCTTTAAGTCAATGTTAATGAGATTTAAATTTTAATTTACATTCATTGTGGAAATACAGAAGTCTTGCACATAGTCTTAGGAATGTAATTTATGGATTATTATGTTTAACAATATTCAAAAGGAACAACTACAATTACATATGCAGACAATTTGTATATTTTAGTTGACATGTTTTGCACTGTCTTTACTAAGGCAATGTATGAAAAATAAATTAGAACTTATATTTGGTAGAAAATAATGAAAAAAAAAACCACATTGAAATATAATTAAATTTTGTACATATATATATATATATATATATATGTGTGTGTGTGTGTGTGTGTGTGTGTGTGTGTGTGTTACGTGTGTGTTGTGTGTGTTTATATTTCTTTAATTTTGAAAAGCTAAAACGTAAATGAAAACCTCTCTGATAATATGTTAGCGGAAAAATCTATAATGATTTCCCATTAGATATTTTATACTGCTATTTTTCTTTTTATAGTATGAAATGTTCAATTGAATTTGTTCTGAGTGTTCATTTTCATATTGGTATGAAATGTGCCTGCTTTTGTTACTGTGCTTTACAGGAAGAACATCAACAACAAATTTTGTGAGCAGTATATAACTACATTTCAGAAGTCTGATATGGATGTACAGAAATTCAATGAAGAAAAAGAAAAATCAGTGGTTGGTACCATAAAAAAAACTTAATATTTAACCTAGTATTACTAAGTAGGAATGGAACAACTAGCCTTGAGTTGAGCATATGAAACTAAATTAAGTTCCATTATCTATCTATCCTTGCTTCTGTTCTAGTCTTACTGAGATATAAACTATTGATTGCATACTATATCAATGAAAACGACTAGGCATTTTATGGTATACCAGATCATAAATTTTCAAGAGGCAGACATTTGCAGAAAGATCAAGAGATGATTACCAGTGACTAAAAAAAAAAAAAAAACAAAAAACAAAAAAAAACAAAAAAAAACACAATATATCAGAGTTCAAAGAAGAGAGAAAGCTTATTTATTGGTTTCACCTGGACTCTGTTGTTTATATTAAAAAACCAACTCAATTTGGTAAATCAGTTCTTACAGTCCTAAATTTAGTAAAGATTTAGTAACAACAGAGGATGGAAACAAACAATCTCAACAGCCCTGGAAGAATTTTCCTGTGGAAGAATATCAGCAAACAATTTTAGATCACGTCTCCATTACTCTACCTGTAGAGTCATCACCTGGTTTCCAAGTAAGATCTGAGACAACGATAATCATATTAACCATTTTATTTTATTTACTGGTTAATAGTTTGGAAAGTATTCAATTTGAAAGGAACAGCAAATTCATTCTTGCCTCAGAAGGCATTGAGGAACCTGCCATTATGAGTCAGTTCTGGAAAGAGATAGGAACTAAAGATAAATAATAAATACTCCAATTGAAGACAGTTTTTAAACATTGGACTCTGGATGACATTTCAAGGGAAAGTGATCATCCCTGTAAATAAGGAGTCTAAAGACAGAACAGCAGGGTACTTCAAAATTTGTAATTCTGCATATGGCAGCTGGTGAGAGGGAGCCAGTAAAGGAAGAGAACCACTGGTAGAAAGAAAACTACCATGAGTGAAGGAAAGTTTTAAAGAAGAAAAGATCCCTAAATGTGTCATATGCTGCATGTGGGCCCAATAAGATTGATTTACAGGGCTGGAAGATGGTTTAATTGGTAATCTTTCTCCCGTGTAGGCATGGAGACCCCAGCTTATATTCCCTGCATTGGGATGAATGCCCACACCACCACCACCAACAACAAAATAAACAACAACAAACTAGCAACACTAAAAACAAACCAACACCACAACAACAAAAAAAAGTTGGTGTGGTTGTGAGCATTTTAAAACAACCAATCTCAGATTTAGTTCAGAGAAAAGAAGATCTCCAGATCTTTGTAGCCACCAGGTGTAGCATAAATGATGAGCTCTAGGTTTAGTGAGATTCTGTCTCTGAAACAGTACTGTGAAATCAAAGATGACACCCAATATTAACCCTTTGTCTCCAAATGTATGCAGGTGCACTTTTTTTAAAGATAAGCATTGCAAATTAGAGGTAATTTTACTTAATTATGATGATTTGAGTGCAAATGTGAGGTAAAAAATTGATCACAGTGAATAAAGGGCAAAACAGGATTGTAGTAGCCCAAGGTGAAAAGGTGTAAAGGGCTTGTCTTAATTTTTTTTAAATGCAAATTATCATGGTTGTGCGCAACCCTAAAGAATACAATGAGAACTTTATGTTACTACTTCTATATGTTGCTTGAGATTGGAATCTAGAGAAAACCAATCTAAGCTTCCAAGACTAGGATTTTACCGAGTTCATGTATACATGGTGCATGCCTATAAACATAAGAACTTGGGAGGCTAAGGCCAGTCTGTGCATTATGAAAAACTCTTTCACATTAAAAAAAATTCCTACCCCACAATTGGTAGCATAATGTTATTTCATATTATTGTAAATATATATATATATTTAGTCAAAATAGTTGTTAAAATTTTAAATCAGTTGGAAAACTATTCCTTTTAACTTTCATATAGAATTATTTTTGCTCACATAAATGTTTTAGTATTAGATATACATTTAGTGTTTTATTGTTAGACTACCATGCATGTTGCATGGCAGTAACAACAAAAATAAACAGAATTGTTATACTAATGTTTTCCTTTTACATTTGTAGAATAGTTGTCAAAAAGAACAACAAGCATTGAAACTGTCCAAATGTAGTCAGAACCAGACCCTGGAAGCAGTTAAAGAAATGCATGAGAAGTCCATGGAGGTATGTTGCACATGGTCCATAAAATGACCTTAGGAATCTAAATATGTTTTAATAATCATAAAGTTTTAACTACTTATTATTTTGAATTATTTCTTACTGAAATGACTGCTATTATCCATAAAATCCTAATGGCTTTGTATGAATTATTAAAGATATAAAATGATAAAATGGGAATTTGACCTCAGATGTACCTCATACTTTAATAACACTATAATTATCCTGCTTTATTAAACATAACCCTAACACTAACCCTAATTCTAATCCTGACCTTAACCTTTACCCTATACATCATCTGCACAGAATCTTTCATATTTGTATCCTTGGGAATTTATTTAATAAGAGGTACTTTTCTGTTTTAGGTTTTGATGAACTTGGGGACCAAGAACTAAGATATGCTTTTTGGTGTAGATGGTGAACTGAGAAAAAAAAATGTCTATGTTTGAAAGAGCCATCATGGAGAATAATCTGAAGTACTCTTCTACTTTCCCATCTTCAGAAAAATGAAGCATGAAAAATTTTCACTTGCTGGTATATATATAAAACAAATAAAAAAAATCTCTAACTTTTTTGTTTCCTATGAAACAGAGTTTTAAAGTTTCTTTAATCCTTGTTATTCTGATGATTCTGAGAAGGAAGTTAATCCCAGTGATGTGATTACAAAGTTAACTAGCAGTTATACCTTTAGAGTTAAAATAGAACTTCTTTATTTTTAAATATCTTTAATCATTTTCTTGTTTAAGTGTAAGTGCATCTTTATATTAACTTCCAAAGGAAATCTAAATGAATATGTGAATGGTATATAGTCCCGTGGATTGAAATTCCACACACTAATATAGTTGAATTATTTAAAATTTATTCTTATACTTTTTTTAAAGTCGAGATTTTATTCTTCTCCTAGTTCCCCCTCTTACTGTTCCACACCCCATATCTCCTGCCTATATGCCCCCATGCTCCCAGGGCCCCAAGCCCACAATCCCCATCTCCAAGAGTATGTCCCCACCATCCTGTCCCCTCTCCACCAGACCTCCCTGCTCCCTGGGGCCTGAAGTCCCTTGAGGATTAGATGGACCTCATCTGACTGAGTCCAGACCTGGCAGTCCTTTTCTGTATATGTGTTGGTGGCTTTATATCATCTGGTGTATGAAGCCTGGTTGCTGGCTCAGTGTCTGAGACATCCTGGGAGGTCCAAGTTATTTGAGATTGTTGGTCCTCCTACCGGGTAGACCTCTTCCTCAGCTTCTTCCAGCTTTTCCCCAATTCATCCACAGGGGTTCCCAGCTTCTGTCTATTTGTTGCATATAAATTTGAGCATCTGACTCTTTCACCTGCTGGTTTGGTCTTTCAGAGAGCAGTCATGATAAGCCCATTTTTTGTGAGCACAGAATAGCATCAGTAATAGTGTCAGGCCTTGATGCCTCTCCTTGAGCTTTATCACAATTTGGTCTTGTCACTGGATCTCCTTTTCTTTAGGCTTTTCTCCATGTTTTTTCCTTGCAGTTCTTTCAGACAGGAACAATTCTGAGTTAGAGCTTTTTACTGTGGGATGGTAACTCAATCTTTCCACTTGATGTCCTGTCCCTCCACTGGAGGAGGACTCTACAAGTTCCCTCTCCCCACTGTAGGGCATTTCTTCTAAGGTCCCTCCCTTTGAGTCCTTAGGGTCTCTCACCTCCCAGGTCTCTGATATAACCGAGGGTTTTCTCACCTCCTACCTCAAAAAGTTGCCTGTTTCCATTCTTTTTGCTTTTCCTCAGCACTTCAGTTATGTTCCCCACACACATAATACCTGATCATGTTCACCTTCTTGTCCCATTTCCCACCCAGGCTCTTTCCTCCCCATCACTGTAGTGATTTTTTTAACCTTCTTAACATTTAAAATTGTTTTCATTCATACAGATAATTGAAATTTATTTATTTTTTGATTCATTATCTTATTAGTTTCCAAAGGTAAGAGATACAAATAAAGAAGGTACATTGGGTTGATTTTATTTCACTTCATTTCATTTTTGAAATAGGCACATAGTATGTTGTGTATTGTCCAAGAAGTTCTAGAATGTTTAGGTTCCAGGTGATCTCAGCATTCCATGTAGGTATTATTACAGGTATGTGACAACATACCTGGCTTATATTGTTCTTAAGAAAGTAGTCCCACAAAAATTTCCTATAAACACTTTAAAATTAACATTGCTCTCAGAGATGAAAATATTTCCTGTTAACTTACAAAATTCATAGAAAGTATATTTCTTTCTTGAAAGAAACTAAACTGCTAACTTCAAGGCAGGATAAAAGGACTGATTAGCCCCCTCTCTCTGTTCTAGGCCCAACCTCTCTGTTCCCATTGTTCTTGTTTCTATAGCTCTGTCTCTCTCTTTGTTTTCAGCTAGCCCTCTATCTGTTCTTTGCCCCACATTTTTCTGACCTAATGGTTTTGTTTCTGCCTCTATGCCTCTATACCTCCCCCATTTCCTCACTCCTCTACCCTCTCCCAATCATTCCCTTTATACCAGGTCTTTTCCGTGGTGTAATTTCTGAAGGTCACAACATGCATGGGTCCAGCAAATGTATTCCCTTGCCATGTAATATTTCATAACACTAACACATTAAAAGCAACTGACAAAATCTATAAATATTAGTTTGAGACATGGATTTTTGTATTCCCAAAAAGGAATCAAAACAACATTTCATTTGGCTTGGCCTTCAGATAAATTCAGATAACCTAACCTTACCTAATCACTAAGAATGCTAAATTATGCACTTGTTTTTCTCCTTGCAACAATGTATGTCCATCAGTGCCCTTTGACACAAATAAATCCACAAACTTGCTCCATTGACAAGAGCATTGCTCATTTAATCCTGTGATAACAAAAGCAGGTGCAGCAGGAGCAGCATCTGCCCTAGGTCCTCTCAGGAGCTCTTTCTTTTATTCACTCTCAAGAATCACTAGAATTTCAAACAAAAACTATCTGCAGCTGGGGACAGACATGAGATTAAAACAAAACAAAATAAAAAAAAAAAAAACTACACATATAACATTGCTGGGTTTTTATAGGAAGCAAAATTCTCATACATTTTTTCCTATAAGGAGGATGGAGGATCCTACAACTCAGAAGCAAATAAAACTTCCAAGTTTTAGGAAGCTCAGAAAGGGCTAGGTTTGCTGAGGCCCTCCCAAAGGCAAGAAAAGAGGAACACAATTGCTGGGGTGATGTTTCGCCTACCTCTTCCTGGTAAAGAGAATTCAACACAGTTGAATTCTTTTCAACAGCTTAAGAGCAGGAATGCCTCAATGCTACAGGAACCCCAGGACCCCAGGGAGGACTGCTTAAATACACCCCAGCACTGGGGAGGGCTATGCGTCCTGCTAGGGTTGGTCAGTCTGCAGACATGTTAATTTGCATGCACCCACTCAGGAGGGGTTGGTGCCAGATTTGGTCTAGCACCTGCTCAGTGGTGTTGTTTACTGCGATGGTGTACCGGAGACCAGCACCATCTTTTAGGTGCTGGCTGCCTACAGCATGAACAGATTTTTTTTTTAACTACTTGCTTGGACTGATCTTCCCCTGCTTTGTGGGCCCAGCCTGCTAATTCTGTTATCTACTGTATTTGTCTGACTCATTTGGGATAAGGATTTACTTGGACCCAGCTTCATTTGTCACATCCACTTTTCAAGTATAAAAAAAAAATCACATACTCCATCTACCAACATGGGAGACATTATTTTTTGATATGCAGTTTTCCCCAACAGTGGAATGACAAGACGACCAGAGCCATCCCTTAGGACAGGGACAAATGATCCAAAAGTTACTATTCTCTAACCTAGGACAACCAGTGTCAATAATTTTATATGTCTCTGCAAACCTAGATTATGGCTGATCAACTTCATTGAGTCAGTGGTAGCACTCAGAGTGGGCATACAGGCTAAATGATAACTATATATGTGAACATCCTTCAACTCTGGCCAGATGTACCCCTAAAGCCCATTTTTACATTTCCTACTGGAAGCACATCTTATGAACAACCTGGCACTACAAGTGCAAAAATGGTGCTCCTTCAAAAGGAGCCTTCTGCATCAGACTGTCAACTAGGGACCTGGAAACATTCTAATTTCAATATCACTAACTTAAGAAACCCCTGACAGAATACTGGCTGGCAGATTGGAAAGGGCACGATCACAGGGTCTGTGTTAAATGTCAAGAGAGTTTCTATCATGCATTAAGTGACATCCAGATCTTCCATTCTTTTCATGAGGAAATAAAAATTAGCCCATTTC
Organism: Mus musculus; assembly: GCF_000001635.26. Taxonomy (NCBI): domain Eukaryota; kingdom Metazoa; phylum Chordata; class Mammalia; order Rodentia; family Muridae; genus Mus; species Mus musculus. Next base: position 75,745,234 of record NC_000087.7, read on the forward strand.
TCATTGCTCCCATAGCAAGAAATCTGTTTTTGGTCCTGTTGCCACAGACCCTCTGGGTCCCTCTTTCTGCATGGAAAGAGTCACTAGTCCGAGATGGGCAAAGAGTCTGCGAATGACAGAAAGATGAACACGTGAGATTGTGTACTATCTGAATGTCATTTGTCAAATTGAGCATCAAACTTTTTATACACAAGAAAATAGGGAAGTTAGGTGACACATTGGCAAAGTACAAATGAGGTTACTGGGTGCTTAATGGCTCTTACACAAAACAGAGGAATGTAAACACAAAGACAGGCAGGAACTGGTCAATAAAACAACTGAGACAAAGTCAGCCCTATCTAAGGTCACCTAAAGTCTTAGAAGCCAGGTGTGAGGTCTTACACTCCTAGGGCAATGGCTTTCACACCCAAGTCATATTTCTAATTAGGGAGTTTGGCTCTAGCTAACCATCTCATTACCCTAAAACCACAGCCAGATCTACTGCCTAAACCATTGTAAATTCCTGTATGTGGGAGTGATTTGGCTTTTATTCTAAGTGATAGTGTAATACCAAAGGCAATTCTGAATGTCACTGAATAGGCAACATTGAATTCCAAACCCATGGTCAGCTCAAGGACTTTCTAGGACATTGGAACACTGGCAAAGGCTTAGCTATGTCAGAAATCAATCTTAAAAGGCACTTATAATAAGATATTACTAAAAGAGAGCACATGGATCTGTACACCAGACTAACAAGGGGATAGGGTATGAATATGTGGGTTATGAGAATGCCAAAGCTCCAGGAGTTGAGTTCATTTTGAAACTCTTTGACTCATGAGTGCTTCCAGGGCTCTTGGACTGCCAAGCAGACTTCACTACAGTGTGCATGTGCGGCATCCTGGTAGACACTAGAGTCCAGTAGCTAAGGGTGTATTTTGGCCATGCATGTGAAAAAACTAACATGGAAGAACTATGGCCTGGATAGATAAAAAAAAAAAAAAAAAAAGAACTGGATTCCTGTAATCCTTTGTATGAGACAAGGTTCCCCGGTCCTGCTACAAATCTTGACTCACTAAAACTTCAATTATTGGGACTAGGAGTGGTAATAGCACATGTGTTTAAACCTAAGCACTCCAGAGTCAGAATCCTCTGTGATTTTGAGGCTAGCCTGGTTTACACAGTGTGTTCCAGATTACTCTGACCTACATAATGAGATCCTGGACAAAACCAAAACCAAAATTGAACTAATACTTAAGTTGTTGGGGAAAACTGACCTACCTAATGGAAGGGTGATTTAAACTTCAGCTGGAATCCCCACATGCCTGGGCCAAACATTCTTTAATGCAGTCACTTGGGAAATTCAATGGTGTGGATTCCCAAACCACTTTGAACAAAACATCTATTCCTTGTCTAGTTTCTCTAATCTCTGACAGGACCGAAAAAAAATGTCAATGCAGGTATCAGGTACCATGCCCTTTGTGGGCTATACTGGATATGTTGGGTACACAGCCTCGATTATACTTTTTCTCACCTAATCAGGATTGTGTGTTTTGGGGACTAGCTGTACAATTTTCTTCCTGTTCCAACTTACCAGAGGGGACCATTTAGAAATCTAAAGTACTAGCCAGGTGGTGGTGGCACTCGACTTTAATCCCAGCACTTTGGAGGCAGAGGCAGGCAGATTTTTGAGTTCGAGGCCAGGCTGCTGTTCAAAGTGTGTTTCAGGACAGCTGGGGGTATACACAGAAACCCTCTCATGAAAATAAAAAAAAAAAAATCTAAAGTACTGGTAGTCGCAAAGTAAATGGTGTGCCCTTGAAATTGGCAACTAAAAATAAAATGAATGGCAATCTGAGTGTAAAATTCATTAACATGATCCAGCTACCTGGACAGAGTCCTGAGGCTACCAAACTCCCATGTATATGTGAAACCATATTAGCAGTATAAGACACAGTTTAAATAATTATTAGTATAATATTATTTTGTGACATAAAATTATTAACTGTACAATACAATAAACATTGAATTTATTACTACTATAACTCCAAAAGCCCTAAATATACATTTGTATAATAGTATCCTCAGAGGATTGAAACCTTCCACCCTACAGGAAGCTCCTTAAGCAGAGAGATAAACAACTCAAAAGAAATCCAGGAAGCTCTTTAAGCAGGAAGGCAAACACCTTCAAAGAGCTTCAAGGAGTCCCTCAAACTGACAAAAGTCAGTAGGCTTCTCCCTGCCAGAGAAAGGAATAAAAGCTGAGAGTCCCTCTCATATGCAGAAAGATGAGGTACAAAATAGAAATATGAGGCCAAGGCTTAGAGCATTTCTCCCTGGAAGGTAAAACCCTGGACAATCCCCAACCTTGTTTTCCCTAATCTCTAAAATACATTCAGAAAGAAGCTCTTTGTTCTCTATAGCCAGCAAAAAGCCTTTTTGTTTCTGTGCCTTACAGCCAGAGATGTGATAATTGTCGGAAGACCTATAGGAATATGGAGATAGAGAGGATATGCAGACTACTCCCCACCCATAGCCAAGTTTACTCCCAACTCCTCCCAACTCTCCCCATCTCCTCCGAACTCTCCTCCCAACTCCTCCCAATTCTTCATCTAGCTGTTAAAACCCCCTGCTCTTACTGCTCAGGGTCAAACTCCCCTGCCCTGCAAGGCAGAAGGAGTTTGTCCTCAGCTAGATTTAGTAAAAACTCTTGAATTTGGCATCAGGGGGGTTTTCTCTTGAGTCTTTGGGGTGCTGGCCAGCTCATCCTAGGACTTGAGTGGAGGCCCAGCTTTTGGTGGTCTTACATGTGGGTGCTCATTTGCTGAGATTTGTGGCCTACCCCAGTTCTCAGAAATCCCCGCTGAGAGGTAAGATCCTGCCTTTGTCTATGTCTTTGTCTATGTCTTTGTCTGCAGGCTTTTTTTGAATTTTGTATTCTTAGTTTACAGTAGCCTGTGCACATGAGAGCAACAAATTCCCTGTCTGGGATGGAGGGGAGTGTTACTGACAGACGTGTCAGGAGTAACTGCCTGCCAACCTGGGAGACATCCCAGAAGGTCTGAGGGAGCTCCAGGGATGCCTGGGTATTTTCCATCGGGGAGCCAATTGAGACTGTGCTCACTCACCCGTCTGTTTCTGTTACTAGGTGCTAATTGAGTGGTGCTCACTCAACCATCTGTTTCTGTTACTGTGTGCCAATTGAAAGGTGCTCACTCAGCAATCCATTTCTGTTACTGGGTGCCAAGTGAGAGTGTGCTCACTCAGTCATCTGTTTCTGTTACTGGGTGCAAAGTTAAGAGTGTGCTTACTCGGCTGTCTGATTGAGTACTGGTTGCAGTTATCGTAAATTATTGTGTGTATATCTTGTTTGTCTCCCTGAATGTGACTCTGACAATGAGACAGACTCTTAGCACTCCCCTCGTATGAGTCTTGTGATTTGGACTGAAATTAAGACTAGGATTCACAACCCGTCTGTAGATGTCAGAAAGAGATTTTGAAGAACTTTCTGCTCTAGGGAATGGCACGCTTTTGGTGTTGGTTTAACACCAGAGGACACTCTTGATTTGATTGTGATTTCTGCCCTTAAAAATGTTGTTTAGGCAGAGGGGACCAGGGTCTCAACCAAATCAAGTGCCATAGAATCTCATCTAAAAAAATTTAGCCAAGGATCCCCCCCATCCTTGTTGAAACCTTGAGTTCAGTGGAAAAAGCCAGACTCCTGAGACCTAACTCTCTGCCACTCAGAGAAAAAAAAAAACTGAGATAAAAATAGTGGAGTCTGAACTGCAACCCTGGCTCCCACAAAGATATATCCAGAGTTAGAAGAACCTCCACAATGGCATAACACCCTACCACCATATCCCCAACTCGTCCCCTCCCAGACCTCTCAACATGTCTGAGGTGCCGCTGGAGATTTGGGGGTGGGACCAGCAGCTGGAACCTGAGGCTGTTGAGCTCGGAACCTAGAGGAAACAGACTGCACAGTGCTGCCTTTATATACTTACGGCCCTCCTCCATCAGAACCCAGACAACTGCAGTCCCTTTAGTACTGGCCATTTTCCTCTACTGATCCTATAATTTGAAGGCATATCATGCCCCCTTTTCTGGAAATCCCTCTAGCCATACTCATCTAATGTAATCTCTCATGTTCTCTCATCAGCCCACTAGGGATAACTGTCAACAGAATTTGAGCATTCTTTTCACCACAGAGGAGAAAAAAAAGATACTGCTGGAGGCCAGAAAGAACATGCTAGGGGTCAATGAATGGCTGTCACATCTTCTGAATGAAATAGATGCAGGCTTGCCTCTGACAAGTCCTGACTGGGACCCTGAAAGTCCTCACAGTAGGGGGCAGTTGACAGTTTTCCTCTGGGCTCTAATAACAGGGCTGAAAGGAGCTGGCAGGTGCCCCACTAATTTGGCCAAGGTAAGAGGGATCCTACAAGAGGAAAAGTAGCAACCAGCAGTGTTTTTTTTGAGCACCTCTTAGAACCATACAGGCCTTACACTCACTTTGACCCTACATCAGAGGGCCAGCAGGCAGCGATGGCCATGGCTTTCATTGGCCAGTCTGCTTCTGACATTAAAAGGTTACAGTGTCTATAGAGTCTGCAAATATTATCTTTGAAAGATCTGGTTAAGGAGACAGAGAAAGTGTACTATAAGAGAGAGACTGGAGAAGAAAAAAGAGAAAGAGTAAAGAGAGAGTCTGAAAAAAGATAAATTATACGAGATAGAAGGCTGTAAGAAATTTAACTAGGGTTTTAGACATAATTCCAGGTGATAAGGAATATTATAGAAAGGGAGGAGGATGTAGGCAGACAGTGCACCTGGGTAACACAGCACCAAGAAGATGTCAAAACTCCAGAGGACCTTCGCAACCACCTCTAGATAAGGACCAATAAAAAAAAAAAATGGACACTGGGCAAAAGACTGCCCCCCCCCCAAAATAGATATCAGTCCTCCCAAGGTCCTTAACCCAGATGACAATGCCTAGGGCAGATGGGCCTCAGGCCCCCCTCCCCGAGCCTAGGGTAATCCTAACTGTGGAGGCGACCACAACATATTTCCTTGTTGATACCAGAGCAGAATTTTTAGTCCTGAAAGAGCCACTGGGGAAATTGAAGAACAAGAAAACTGTAGTAATAGTGGCTACTTGTCAGAATCCATACTCTTGGACCACTGATAATAAAGTTGATTTAAGAAGAAGCCAAGTAACTCATTACTTTCTCATCATTCCTGAATGCTCCACCCCATTGTTGGGGAGAGACTTACTATCAAAATAAAAGCCCACATAAGTTTCTTTTCAGAAGGAACTTCAGTCTCTTGGATTCCACCATCTCTATAATTTTAGCTTGAAAATCAGAAAACTAATATAGATAAAGTGAGCCTCAAACCTGTTAGAGAAAAGTTCTAGAAGGGAACTGGTTAGAGAGATATCCTCAAGCCTGGCCAGAGACTGCTGGTATAAAAATGACAAAAAGGGTGCCCCCATCGTTGTGATGCTCAAAGCTGGTGCGACTCCTATTGGGGTATGATAATACCCCATGAACAAAGAGGCCTTCAAGGGCATCAGACCTCACCTCAAAAGGCTCTTAGAACTGGGTGTTTTATTCCCTTGTCAGTCTTCCGGGAATACTCTGTTGCTAACAGTTAAAATTCAGGCTTCGCCCCGGGAAAGCAGCTAAGAGGTGACCCGCTAGGGGCATACTGGGCAATAAATTTTACTGACGTTAATCCAGCCAAGTACAGTAATAAATATTTATTAGTTTTTTTAGACACTTTTTCAGGGTGAATGGAAGCCTTCCACACTAAGAAGGAGACCACCAATGTCATGGTAAAGAAGATATTAGAGGAAATTTTCCCAATATTTGACATCCCTAAGGTAATTTCATCAGACAACATCCCCTCCTTCGTTGCTCAGATAAGACAATTGCTTATAGACCCCAGATTTCAGGACAGGTAGAGCAGATAAAGAGAACATTAAAGTAAACCTTAACTAGATTGGCTTTAGAGACCAGCAGAAAAGATTGGACAACACTCCTAACCTTCGCCTTGTTCCCAGGGAAATTTATACTTACACCCTTTGAACTCCTCCATGGGAGACCTAATGAAGCAGGGAGAATGTTTGACCTGGTGTTCCTTTTTCCCAACCCCTGCCAGCTCACTTGAAGGCCCTATAACTGATCAAAAATGATTCCTGGGAATTGCTGAAAAAAAATCAAACAAAGACACACAGACACACAGACACACAGACACACACACAGACACACACACACAAACAAACAAACAAACAATACATAGGTACCAGGAACCACAATGGGACCACATCAATTTCAAATAGAGCATCCTATCCTGGCCTGACACCACCTTTCTAACAACCATAAACCCAGACGAAAAGGACCCTAACTGGTGCTTGTGACAAGCTCTGCTGCTGCTCCTCCAGCCTGTGTCTGGCTCCTCCTATTGGCCCCACCAAGGCCCACTGACCCAGCCCTGCTTGCACTAACTGGCCTTGGCTCAGGAACTGAACCTCCTCCTTCCATCCCACCTCTGGTGAGAAACTCTTTAGTCTCATTAAAGCGCTTCTGGGGCTCTCAATGTAACAAATTCTGAAGATGTGACCTCATGTTGGCTTTATTTGACAGCTGGGCCAGAGGTTTAATTTTCCTAGTTCTAATATTAGAACTATTTACTAGAAGGAGTAGGGTATGTGAGACCCTGTCTTATAGCATTTATCCCTGGAAGGAAGAGCCCCTGGACATTTCCCAACCTTTTTTTTTTCCCTTGATCTCTAAATAAACATCAGAAAGAAGCTCTTTGTATTCTATTGCCAGCAAATGGCTTTTTGTTTCTGTGCCTTACAGCCAGAGATGCGATAATTGTAGGAAGACCTACAAAGATATGGATATAGAGAGGAGGTGCAGACTACTCCCCCACTATACCCCCACCTATAGCCAACTCTCCTTCCAACTTCTTCCAATTCCTCAGCTAGCTGTTAAAGTCCTGTAATGTTACTGCTCAGGGTCAAACTCCCCTGCCCTGCATGGCAGAAGGAGTTCCTCCTCAGCTACCTGATAATAAAACCTCTTGCAGTTTGCATTAGGTGTGGTTTTCTCTTGAGTCTTTGGGGTGCTGGGCAGCTCATCCTGGGACTTGAGTGGAGGCCCAGCTTTGGGGGTCTTACAGAGTCTTGGTGAAGTTGAGACTAGTTGTCTGAAAGAAGCAGAAACAAGAGGGAGCTGGAGCTACCTTGCCTGGAAGAGGTTTAGATCCACTGAGCTACATTGAAAGGATTCTCTCCAACCTGTTGAGCTGTCTGCTCTATTCTCCAGGTTCCCGTTTTTGTGGACCATAGTGGGGTGGGTTTGGTGGTGCAGCTGTCCCTGAGTCATTTCTGCTCCTGTAAGTAACCCCTCACACTTATTCCTGTAAGGAATCCCAGTAAAACTCATTCATCAACCAATTTGGAATTCAGCAACATTTATAGCATAACCAGTTCTAATTCCACCACAGTTAATGCAATAGCCAACATTTGGCCTTAATTATTACAGATTGATTATTTTTGCTTGTTTATTGTGTATAAGAATAACTCAGTGAAATTCTACCTTTCTCCCATATGGATTCAGTCCTTGAAATCCAGATGCCAGGGAGCAAAAAAAGAAATTTGACTTGCTGAGCCTTCTTGCCAGCTCTGATTTTGCCAACTTTAATGCTTATAGCAGAAACATGGCCTAAAGTCAAAATATTTGTATTTATTTATTCAAATTCATTTGTTCATTTAATATATTCGTGTGTGCCTATTCTCATGCCACAGTACACAGGGTTTTTGGGCATTGCGGTTTTTAGTGTCTTTTTTGGGGTTCTATTTTTTTTAAGGTTATTTTAGAGTTTTAGGTTTTTTTTTTCATTAGTTTGTTTTATATTTTGTTTCTTTGTTTCATTTGTTTTTTTAGTAAGACTTCTTGAGTTCTCTTTAGAATTTTAGATTTTTCTTTAGGGTTTGTAAAGTTTTAATTATGTCTTTTAAGATTTTTTTTAAGGTTCTTTCATATAAAAAATAATTTTAGGGTTTCCTCAGTGTTTCAGGCAACTTTTTAAAGACATGTTGTTGTTGTTGTTGTTGTTGTTGTTATTTCTTTTGTTCTTCTGTTTTGTTTTTTGTTTTTTTTTTTGTTTTTTTTTTGCTTTTACAATTTTTAAGGTCTTTTTAGGGTTCTTGAGATTTTGGGGAATTTTAGGGCATTTTTAAAGTGTTTTTAGAATTTTTAATGGTCTTTTTAGAGTTCCTGTTTTTTTGTTTGTTTGTTTGTTTTGTTTTGTTTTGTTTTGTATTTTTGTTTTATTTTTTGTTTTGTTTGTTTGTTTAAGTATTTTCGGGTCTCCTTTCTGTGATGTCCAATGGCTTTAATCCCAGCATATGGCAGGCAGAGGCAGGCAGATTTCTGATTTCAAGGCCAGCCTTGTCTAAAAAGTGATTTCCAGGACAGGCAGAATTACACAGAGAAACACTGTCTTGAAAAACCGTAAAAAGTATATAGATAGATAGATAGATAGGTAGGTAGGTAGATAGGTAGATAGATAGATAGATAGATAGATAGATAGATAGATAGATAGATAGATAGATAGATAGATAGATAGATAGACAGATAGATAGATAGATATAGATAGAAAAGATAAGATACATAGATAAGATAGGTAGGTAGGTAGGTAGTTAGGTAGGTAGGTAGGTAGATGATAGGTAGAAAGGTAGATAGGTAGATAGATAAATATAAAGTATTTTAGGTTATTTTAAAAGCTTTTTAGGTCTCTTTTAGTGTTTGGTTAAAGATTCTAAAGTGTTTTAGGGTTTTCTTTTTTAAGATTTTAGGAGTCTTTTAGGGAGTTTTAAGTATTTTAGAGTTTTTAGGATGGGGGGCTTGAATGACAGGGATTTTATGTAGGGTTTTAGTTTTTTATGATTTAAAAATATTTCTGGATTTTTTGGGATTTTAGGGTTTTCTTGAGGTCTATATTTGGAGAGGGATGGATGTTTCTTGATTTCTTTTGAATTTTAAAGTATTTTAGGGTATTAGGGTCTTTTAGGGCTTTTAAAGGATTTTAGGATTTTTTTTTAATTTCTATTTTTTTAAGGCTTTTGTTTTGTTTGTTTGTTTGTCATTGTTTATTTTATTTTATTTTTTAGAAATTTGGTATATTTTGTTAGGGCTTTAGGGTCATATATATATATACATATACATATACATATACATATACATATACATATACATATACATATACATATACATATACATATACATATACATATACATATACATATACATATACATATACATATACATATACATATACATATACATACATACATACATACATACATACATACATATATATATATATATATATTTTTTTTTTCTTTTTTTGGTTTTCTTGATTTTTTTAAACTTTCAGTGTTTTTTGGGTCTTTTGCAATTTTTATATTTGCCTCTCACCATTTGTTTATCTCAGATTTTTACTGGCCTTATTGTTTCTGACTGGATCCTGTTCCTCCAATGAGCTGATTGTGAACTGGTTGTGGTGGAGCTTCCGGGAATCAAAGTTGTCGATGGTTGTGGGACTGGATCTGGAGCAGTGGCTCTGGCCCAGGCCGAGTTTTCGGCCAGAAGGAAAATGTATCTCTACCAGGGCAAGACAGATATGGTTTGCTTTCACTGGGCCCCTTGAGGTCCCAGGTAGGCACAGTATTGTGGCAAGCGGTATCTCATCTGTGAGCTTGGCTATGACAGACCTCCTAGTAGTCAAGATATCTCTGTATGTGGGAGGAGTTCTGGAGCACCAGCTCTGCTGCAGGGAAGAGTTGTGGCATCATGATAAAGTCTTATCCCTCTGGAATGATAAGACAAAAAAAGCTTTCCTTCTACTAGTTGCCTTGGTAATAGTGGTTGATCACAGCAATAATACAGCAATTGCTAACTCCCCTTTATGTTCATTATGATAAGTAATATATTAGGTTTTCTATCTTTCTGCAAGAGAATACTATCACTCAACCTCACACATGCACGAAATTATATAAAAATGGCCTCAAACCCGTATGAGAGCAAAACTATGTTAATTACCTTATTCCAAATCTGTGTTAACTCACCTAACAAAACACTCTCCTTCCATCCATTTTCCTCCAAATGCCTTGATTTCAGCTACTGCTACAAACACACCAGTAGTGACCCACCTGACAGGCCGAAAAGCCTAGACATGGTCCCGAGGCGAAAACTTCACGGAAACTTAGTCTCCTGTATTCATGGTAACCTGTATAATGAATGTTCCAATGTCCTTGCTTTAGTCGGTAAATGGATCTGTGTGCTTTCCCTTAATATTGCTTTTTTGTAAGTGCCTCTAAGGATTGATTTTGACATATTGCTAAGTTAGATACCTCACCTAGGAATTCCTGTCCTAGGCATTCTTTGAGCAAACTATGGTCTTTGAATTCACCAAGGATGCTGCCTATTCAGTGACATTCAGATTTACCTCTAGTACTGTAAGAGAGATAATGAAAGAAATCAGGCATTACTATCTGTTCCACAGAGTTAGAATTCTCAGGGCAAACTACTACCATATGCAAGAATTTACTATTATCTAGGAATAAGAAAGGTTGTGTTATAAGAAGAAACCAGAATAGATAATTAGAACTATAGATATTTGAGCTTCAAACATACACAGGAATTTGCAATGACCTAGGGGCCCGAGGTATTATATGATAGACTAGAAGAGGAACTATTGCAAGGCCACAAAACCATTGCCTATGACTTCTAAGATTAAGCAAACCTTAGGGAAGGCTACTTTTGATCCCAGTTTTTAACATTGAATTTTATCCCAATTGGTCCCTGCCAGTCCTTTGTAGGCATTCCTCTATTTTGTGTAAAAGTCACTTATAAGACTATTGCTCCCTTTGAGACAAATTACATTCAGATCCACACTCCTTTGTGTCTTGTCTGTTTCTCAGCCTCTCTTCTTGTTAAATCCTTGCCCACCTTTACTCAGAATCCAAGATATGCCCATGGAGCAAGGACCCAAGTGAGGTTTGTCTGTGGCAAGCTACCTTTCAGTTGACTAAAATTATATCATATATATATATATATACACTCCAGCTCTATTCAGGTACCCCAGGAGAAGGCATTAGATCTCATTATGGATGGTTGTGAGCCACCTAGTAGTTACTGGGATTTGAAATCTGGACCTTCAGAAAAGCAGTCAGAGCGCTCAACCACTGAGCCATCTCACCGGCCCTATATACCACATTTCATCTATTAAGTTCATAATGGAAAAGAAACGGTTCCATTTCCTAGCTATTGTGAATATTGCAATAAACATGCATTGAACATATATCAGATGTAGGACGTGGGATCTTTAAGTATTTGTCTTGGTGTGTGACAGCTAGACTATCTCATAAGTCTAGTTTTGAAAACCAGTGTACTAATTTACACAGTGCTGCCCATGTTTACATACCACCATGGATACATATGGGAGAGGAAGTAGTCAATTGATCCCCATTTGTAGAAAATGCAATCCTGTCCTTAATAGTTTCAACAGAAAACTTATATACAAACAGTTTCAGCAAATTGGAGTGATACAAAGTCACATTAAAAAATCAACATATTTATATATGCCATCAATGAACTTGCTGAAAAAGAAATAAAGGAAGTAAAAGCCAATTCCTAATAACATTTTTTTAAAAATAATAGGAGCTGGGAAATAGTTAAGGGGATATTGTGCTTGCCACACAAATGTGAGGAAAAGAGTTCAGATAACCCAGTACCCAGTGGTGAGTGAGTGTGTCTGCTCACCTATACTCTGAGCAGAGGAAGACTGGAAATCCTGGGTCAAGCTGCCTTGCTAGACAACCCAAACCCTGCTCAGTAAACAGAGTGAAAGTCATCAAATTACACAGCTTTAACATGTGGTCTGTACATGCACATGCACACACATGAACATATACACTTACATATATGTACAGCTTCATACATGAAAAAACATTATATATACATGCCATTAAGATCCACCTCCATTCTCCCTCATCCACTCTACACACACACAAACACTCACACACACACACACACACACACACACACAGAGAGAGAGAGAGAGAGAGAAAGAGAGAGAGAGAGAGACAGAGACAGAGACAGAGACAGAGACAGAGAGACAGAGAAAGATAGACAGAGACACAGAAAAACAGAAAGACAGAGACTGAGAGAAAGAGAGAAGGGATGAGGAGGAGTCATAAGAAGATAAATTGTAAGAAAACATTAAGACAGGACAAACAAGAGTGTCTTACTGTTCCCACAAAACTCTGCTAGGAGAAATAGCATAAAAGCACAATGGTGTCATCAATACAGCTCCAGTCATGAAAAAGAAAGTACACCAAGGCCCTATTAAATATCCAAACCAACATTTTGTTTGACTGACTTCCAGTGTCAAGCTTTTAACATGCCAAATGTCAAAAGATATTAATTTAGTTTACAAAAAGACTTGGTCTTATGTCTTTCCTGGTCATTCAGTTGTTTGTTCATGTAAGAGAATAAACTTAAGAAAAGGAATAGATTTTAAAAGCTTTATTAAAGAATATTAATTACTGTGTTAAATGCTACAAACCTATTCAGTTATTTTCATTATTACATTTACAATGAATAAAAGTCATTTTATTTGAACAACATTATAATGCTGTTATTAATAATGATATGTTTAAAAACATATCCAATATTTAGAAAAATTCAGAGAAAACTTTTCAAAACATAAGTCAAGTAATCACCTTCATAGATTTAATTTCAAAGTGAAAAATTGAACTTTCTTTTCAATATCACCATGCTTAAATCAAGCATTTCTCCATTTATAAACCACTACTCATTTTGCCTTTATAGATTATCTGAAAGAAACATAGTAACAGTAACTTAAATCCAGAAAGCTATTTTGTTCTGACATTAAGATTGCACAGCTAATTCTCAAAAGGTGTATATTATCTGAATCGATACATATAATTTCCTACCCATTTTACCATGCAGCAAGTTCTTCATGCCTAGCAGGATTGTTCTGTTACTTAAATTCAATGTTTTCAGAGATAGCAAAAGACCAACTAGAAATTCAGATAAGAATAGTTAATACAGAATTAGCCAGGAATACAGGTTACCCCAGATTGTAGGAGAAGAGTGGATATTCTGACAGCAAATAGCTTTTAAATATAAACTCCTGAGATAAGTTGGAGTTAAAAAAAAAAGAGAGGGGGTGGTAAAGCATTCAAGAATTCCAAGAAGAAAGAACTTATGGCATAGCACTGAGGCAATGGCACAAGGAAATAACTGGTTGATAGAAAGTGTCCCTGAGTTTCTGAATGATGCAAGCCTTTATTGCTGCATAGCCAAAGGGAAACAGAAATCCTTCACAAAAATCAAAGAGAGGAGCCAAATAAACACCTTTCATCCAGCAAGATCAAAAACTGCTCTTAGAAAACTGGCAAAGTGTACAAAACAGGCAAAACAAGTTTCTGTGTCAGTAAAGTAGGATCTTCACTTATAGCCTCAATTTTACACTTTCTCAGTGTACCAATTTCTATAAAACATGACCTTTCAAAGAATCAGCTTGACTAAGTGTTTAATAAACAATCCTGTGCAACTATATTCCAGCAGCATCATTGGACATAAACTGAATTTTCCATGTGTTGCCACTGATGTGAGCCATTATCCTGTTGTGCTTCAGGAGATTTATATGACCTTCAACAAGCAATCCAAATATGAAAATGAATAAGAACCCAACTTGCTAACTGTGACAGACAAAACAATTCTTTAAGGCCACTAGTGCTACATTCAGGAGTCCAACTTTGTCTGTGTTCTGAATCTAGTCAAAAACAGTTAAAATATTGGAAATAAAACTTGCATCTGTACTATAAATAGATTACTGTTTTGCCCTTATTCTCTGAACAATAACATGTTAATTGCACAGTAATATTTCAGTAAGTATTAGTCATTCAGAGATGTCTTTCAGCATCCAATTAGACTCACAGTTGTCACAAATTTATCTAGGAGAGTTCGTTTTTAAAATACAGAATAATATCTGTGATATCAATTCCATGCATTCTTTGCTCTATTCAAATACTATCACCAGTTCTTTCCCTAGCAAGTATGCCAGTGTTTGTCTATCCCCATAGCCTCTGAGGAGGAATTGTATGGATAAAACTTACCCATTCATTTATGAGATGGAAACTGACGTCACTGAAAATCTCACTGACTACCACAGGTTATAGGGATCTATCCTGGTTTAAAATGGACTTGAGATCACAGCCTCCTAAGAACATGTCCATTATTTCATATCATGCTCTGACTTCAACAATTCCTTGTCATGACCCCTTAGAGTGGGCACCAGACCAGGTAGCACTCTGAACCCTGAAGAAGAGAGTCCTCGGGGTCCTTCCTCATTCAGAAACTTTGGACGATTGCCGTGCTACCTGAAGCAGAACTGCAAAGTGAGGCAGCCTAGGATTGGCCAGTGCAAGAACAAGGACAACCAATCTACAGGTTCCAGATTGGCCTGTGCAGGCAAGAGGGTAGCCATTATCTAGGCTCGGGACAGGCCCGAGAAGGCATGAGGACAGCCGTTCTCAAAATTTGCTTGATTCCTGAGGCCACTGTTACTTATATTCTGTGCGATTTGCCTTACGATATGTCCAAAATTTTCAGGAGAGAGCATCACTCTTAAAGGATGCTGCTTCATTGTTTCTTTCTGCAAGTCACCATTGGCAAATCCATTCCTTGCCCCTTTAAGGGTCAGTCGCCCATTTCATGTTTCTTGAACAATTTTCTTAATGATTAAATGGCAAGACATGTGGAGAGATGGCAGCGAGCCTCAGCACAGACTTGACCCTATGACCACAGACCACAGGTTTCCCTGCTTCTAGAGCCTGGTACTGCCTTCAGTGTCGCCCAAAGAAAGGTGATACCCTACCTCAATCGGGGAATAGCCTGGGGCCCACTTCACTGACCCCCAGCTGTATTTAACACCTTAAGCCAACAGGGGAAGCATTTGACCAGCAGAGACCCGAAGGACTTTGTGCCTCCAGGGCTCCTTATACAGAAACGGCACAAGTTCAGGTGCCTAAAGCCCTATGAAGACCACACATTCAAAAAAATCTGATGCTCATGTTGCAGACGAGCTACAGAAACCCAAAGCTCTTATAAAGCGTTTAGCCATTTACACGACCCTGGGCCCTCTGAAGGAGCTAAAAGAGAACAAAAAAAAAATGATCAGTTACACTTTCTCTGATGTTTCCTGAGTTCATGAGTAACCCACTGAGCAGGGTACCAGACAATCTGTTTTACCACCTTCCACCAGAAAATGAGTGGCCTCATCTGCTGTGTCCATGCATAGATAGGTGAAAAGAAGCCAGCCTATGTCCACTGGGTTTGAAGAACCTAGGGATTTTGACCAGTCGGGTGCCAGAGTGCCTGCAGCATCTTCCAAACACAGGGCTGGAGATACCAGTCACAAATTCAAAGAAGATAACACAGTGCCTGGGCCATCGTCTGCTGGACAACATGGACAGGTAATTTCCCCACACATTCAAGGTTCCCTACACCCTTCCCAATTTAACCAAGGAGATCTGGGATCTTCAAATTCTCAGGGCAGGTCCTTATGCACCAAAAAGTTTTGAGAACTAACGCAAAGTTTCCAAGACTCTATGGGACATTGCACATCTGCCCAGGCATCCCATAGACTTCCCACGTGTGCTTAAAAGAAATTCATAAATGCCTCCTCTTCCAGAAGGAGTTCAAAAGTTTGTTCCCTACCCTACATAACTGTATTCTTTCCAATTCTCCTCCAAAGCATTTTGGAGAAGAACTCTCTTGTCAAGCAACAGGCCCCATCAGACAAAGAGGGCTCCAAACCTTCTTCGCCTAACGGTAATGTCAGTGATGTCTTATTAGTCCCTAATGCATCAAGTCCCACCTCCTCTTCCCAGGAGAATTCAACATGTTTGACAGATGCCAAGGCGGGGCAGAGAGCTAAGTCCTCTCAAAATGACAGCCAAAGATGTTCCCTTTCTCCCCCAAAGTGCCATATGCAATCTGCTTTTAGTAAAATGAGTTTGAGAGCGGACCCTGCTGAACAAGGGGGTTTCAAAACTTCCCCATTAAACCAAGAGGGATTTCAAAGTCATTTATCATTATAAAATGGGCTCATGTCATCTCTTACAGTAAAAGGGAATTAAATGCACAACTTCCTAAGTGAGCCTCACACAGCTCATACCTGCCCAAGCAGAGAGAAAAAAATTCCACAAGGAGCTCAAGTACTTTGCCATTCATGGAATTGCACTTGAGTGTTCCACACATACTCAAGATGTGGTAGAATCACTTAAGTCCTCCAAAGGGACTCTACTTTACTTCTGCACAAAGTGAACTAGAACCATAGGCAACTTCCCCAGGGGTTATGATAAATTCTCATTCTGTCAGGGGGCCAAGAAGATTATCCCCCTCTATGGAACAGATTCAAAGACAGTTCTTAAGTTTTCTCTACCACAGAAAGGAAGATTATATCATTCTCCTGCTATGAAATGTGACACAAACATTGTCATTCTAGTAGAAGACTGAAAGATGCTCTGTCCAAACAATGGGTCTTCAGAAAGTCCTGATCTGATCAAGAATTATTCAGATATCTCTTATCAGCCAAAAGAGCCCTCTTGATTTGTCAGCAGGCCCCAAACACCTGAGAGATTATTCCAAAACACTTCCAGTGAGCTAAACAATTTCAATATTTGTCGTAGAATACACAACTAAGAGGATATCACCCTCTCAGCTGCCACTGGGGACACTAGAGGCTGTGAAGAATTCCTCATATATGTCCAAGTTTCTAGGATTTCCAAAACCTGTACAGGAGTCTCTGCATACTACTCTATCACATAAAGGGACTGTAGGACAGGATAAATCTACAGAAGAGAGTTCTAGCCACAGTCCCATCTTTAGAAATGGCTCATGGATATGATACATCTTCAAAAGATGTTCTAGGACAGATTCTATCTGTAAAGAAGGTTCTGGATCCAATCCTATGTGAACATGGTGCTATCGGATGTGATTTGCACGCACAAGAGTCTGTAGCATCCTGTACAGCCCAAAGAAGGGAATTCCATGTATTCTACCTGTGCACAAGAATTCATATGACCTCCCCAAACTTCACAGGAGACTATGAGAACTTCTCTATCTCTCAAGAGGATCAGCCCTCTTCTCCAAATACACATTCTTATCCACCTGCACAAGGGCTGTTGGTCCTTCTCCATGCCTGCATAAGTCTCCATAATATATTCCAAATGCCTGAAAAAGCTCTGGATTTTACTTCATCTTCCAAAGGGCCCTTGGAACCTGTTTGCCCATCAAGTAGTCTATGACACCCTGAAATATCTACACAGAAGTTGTTATCCAATTCTCTAGCTGAAGAAAATTTTCTTGGAACTTCCACTGTTACACAAGGAGGTCTAAAAATTTCACTAAATGCCCATGAGGCTCTTAGACCTTTTACACATGTCCATGAAGCTCTAAGAGAGGCCACATCTACGCAGGTATCTCTAGGGCCTTCTCCTAATTCTGAAGCTATTGTCAAGACTTGTACATATACACAAGGAAATTTAGACCTTCACCATCTGTGCAAAAGGTCATATGTCTATAATATTTGAACAGGGTGCTTTACAATTATTTCCATCTACCCTAGAGTGTTTATTTTCCTTGTCTTGTCTGGTTGAAAGCAGTAGACATTTGCCCTCTACCAAAGTGATCCACAGGCATCCAGTTTCTAGGAATTAAAAAAAAAAACAAAAAACAAAAAAACAAAAACAAAAACAAACAAACAAACAAACAAAAAAACCAGGTTAATTGTTGATCCTTCTGAAATAGGACACTTCAGAAATTCTGTTAAAAGGTAATACTTGCATCATGTCCTGCTGAAAAAAAAACAACAAAAAAAAAACATCAAAAGCTACAACTATTCCTCAGGTGAGTCCCACAACATCTCTATCCAAAATACCTTGAAATGTTCAACAAATGACCAAGGGACTGTGGAAACTTTCTTGTCTACCCAAGAGCATGTTGCCCACTTACATACCTTATAAACAGACTCTGCATTCTTCAATATCTACACTAGGGTATTTCCATTTGCAAAGAAATGTTGAAATGTCATCACTGGCACAAGGAACACTAGAGTCTTTATATCATCCCACAAGGAAAGGTACAAAATACAAATCAGAATAAGACATTCTGTGACAGTCTATATCACCACGGGGGACTGTAGAACCATCACAAAGTAATACAAGGGCTTTAGGATCTACTCAACATGCTCATGGGAAGGCTCAAATATTTCCATCTACTCAAGGAACTGAGAAACATTCTTTGTCTCTTAGAGGGGCTATGGGACTACCCAAATCTGAAACTAGGCCCTAAAAAATTCACCATCTGAACCAGGACCTGAGAAAATTTTCAGTTTTTTTTTTTTTTTTTTTTGGGAAGTCTTCTACACGTTCTCTATTTTTGTAAGATACCCTGTGACATCTACCATTTGATACAGAGGTTCTTACATCTTCTCCATCTAACCAGGGGACTAAGAAAACATTGTTATCTTCCAAAGGGAATGTGAAACCTTCATCAACTGCAACACATGCTCAGAAACCTCCATGCACAATGACGGGAACTTTAACAAATGTCAGATGTAACCAAGGGCCTCTAGAAGATTCTGTTCCTGTCCAGGTGAAGGAGGGATTTTTACTTCTATCTCAGGAATTCTAAGAGCATTCAGCACCTTTCCAAAAGAAGCTATGGTACTTGTCACACATGGTAGAATCTCTAGATACCTTGCCATCTTTCCATGGGACTACAAATCCTCTGCCTTCTACAGAGGTTATGTGACCTCCCAAATCTGAACCTAGGAAGTCAGAAACATCTCCATCTGAAAAAAATTCTTCATCCATCAGGAAAACTAAAAAAAAAAAAAAAAAAAAAAGAAAGAAAGAAAAACAAACAAACAAAAAACAAAAACAAAACAAAACAAACAAACAACAACAAAAAAAAAAACATTGTTATCTTCCCAAGTGACTGTGAAACCTTTGTCTTCTGTACCATGTGCTCAGAAATTTCCACTAATTACATCAGGTACTCCAACAACTGTGAGATGTAAACAAGCAGTTCCAGAATATTCTATACCTGTCCAGGAAACTTTGGATTTTTTGCTGACGATTCCCGGGGTTTCTAGAACATTCAGCATCTTTCCAACAGAAGCGAGGGAACTAGTCAACATGGTAGAATCTCAGGATACCTCACCAATATTCCAAAGTACTACAGTCCCTTTGCCACATCCCTCAAGTCATACAGGATATTCACAACCTGACCAATGATCTCAGGAGAATTCTTTAGAAGTCCCAAGGGATCTAGCACCTTTGAAGTCTACCAAATTTTCATATCTGTTGAGGCATGTCTAGGCCTTTCACTATATGCTCAACAGTCTATCCAGCAGTCATCATCTTCCCAAAAGATTCTGGGAACATCAGAGTGTGCCAAGTGTATTCATTAACATTTTTCTTTCGTCTCAGGTTCTTTGGGAATGTATTCATGTGTCCTATGGATGACAGGAACATTGCTACAAGTCCCAAAGCCTATTGGACATTCCTCACCAATACAAGCATGTCAATCCCCTCCACCATCTATGAAAAGAAACTGTGACAACTTGTATTCACAAGCAACTCTTGTAGCATAAATCTCTCCATTGTTCTCACCATCTACTCAGGTGAATGGACAAGCTTACCTCAATCAAGAATCTACTTTGGGACAGCCCATAGCTGCCCAGGGAGTTCAACAACTTTTGTTGTCCAGCCCAGGTTATAAAGAAAGTGACAAGCAGGAAATAGGAATTTTTCCATCTTACCAAGTACTTCTGGGAATTTCCTTACCTGCAGAGGGAATGGTAGGATCATGACCATCTGTACAAAGGGTTCTGGGAACTTCCCTATCTGTCCAAGAGTCTGTGTTCACACCCAAACAAGAACCTGTAGGTACTCTGCATCTCTAACAAAGTCTTTCAAATATCAATCTACACACTAGAGGGCTCTCAAATTTTTTCCATGTGCTCAACATACAATGTTCATCATGTTCCCCACACTAATGAACCTCTCCTTTCTAGCCAGAAAAATCAGAAGAAATTTTTATATTTGCCAGGTTATCCAGAACACTACCTATCTGCACCAGATGGTCAGGGGCATATAATACCTACTCGAGTAGCTGTAATACTTTTGCTTACTTCTCAAGGGCACAAGAAAAACTTAACAATTGCAATGGAAACTTTGAATTTTCAAAGTTCTTTGTCATCCATTCAAAGGAATCCATTACCTTTGTCAGATTCCATAGGTATATTGGAATTAAGACAATGTAAACACACAGAGACTTTTTTGGACCCTTTGCCTCAAGTGAAGAAGGATGCCAGATCTTCTAAATCTGCTTTCCCTACTGTAGGAAATTAGTCACCATCACCTTGAGAACCTGTGAGACATTCATCTTTTCCTAAAGGAGGTATAGAAATGCTCTCAACTGGTCTAGGGAATCTAGTACCTTTGCAATCAATCCAGGGGCCTTTGACACTTTATATCTCAGCCCAGACAATGACACATAACTCAGGATCTGCCAATGGGGTTGTACTGCATTCAGCTTCTTCCCCAGCAGTTTCAGAAAGAAATGAATATTCTCCATTTACCCAAGGGACTTCAGAAAGTTCCAAAAGATCTGGATTGCATCTGGATCTTACTACATCACTACCGGTAACACAATCATCTTCAAGATTTGAACAAGGAATTGTGGAAACTTGCTTATCTGAACAAGGGACTAAATTTAAAGAAACATCTATAGGGTTGTATGCTTATGCTCAGGATACTATGGGGCATTCTTTATCTGCACAAGCCACAGTATGAAAGTTCATGTCTGCAAAGCAGACTTGGAAACTTTGGCTACCACTACAGGACCTTTGGGGTCTACACAAGTGACTCTTGTAGTCTCAGAGTCATTGTCATCTGATCAGAGGCCTCTGGGAATTTATTTAACTTCAACGGGAACTCTAGGCTCTTCGTCTTCCATAGAGGCTTTTGGAATATCCCTTTCTGAGCAAGGGTCTCTAAAACAGTCCACATCAAAATTAGGGTCTGTAGAAACTGTGACATCTTCTCCAAAGACTGTGCATCATCCAACATATTGCCAGGAAGCTATGAGATTTTCTCCTCTTTCTAACATTTTGGACAAAAATCCCCAGCTTTTTCAAGGTTCATTGGTCTGTTCCTACCTCGCCAGAAATCTCAAAAATCCATTTCATCATTCATCACGAGATGTAACATACTCATCATCTGTACTAGGTACTCAGGATCACCCTCTTTCTAGTCCAGAGTTTCAAGGATATTTTCTGACCTCTCTAAAGTCTAAGGAATGTCCCACAGCTGCAAAGAGAACTTTGACTATGCAAATTTCTTTGTCATCCATCCAAAGGTATGTAGAACCTTTGGCAGAATCCACAAGGATATTGGGAATGGGACAATGTAAAGACACAGAGACTACTGTGGGCCCATTGCCTCAAGTAATGAAGGATATAGAAACTTCTCCATCTGCTTTGCCAATTCTATGAACTTTGCCACCATCACCTCAAGAACCTGGTAGACATTCATCTTTTCCTAAAGGTGGTGCAGAAATATTTCCATCTGGTCCAGAAATTCTAGGACATTTGCAATCAGCCCTGGGGCCTCTGGCACTTTCCATCTCAGCCCAGGCAATGACACATCACTCAAGGCCTACTGACAGGGCTCTACTGCATTCAGCTCCTTGCCCAGCTATATCAGAAACAAATGAATATGCTCCATCTTTCCGAGAGACTTCAGACACTTACAGATGTGCTGGACTGCATCTGAATCTTACTACATAGCTACAGATGACACCATCATCTTTGAGACCTGAGTAAGGAACTGTGGGATTCTTGTCTATCAGAAGAAAGGTGTCTGAAAGTGACTAAATCTAAAGAAAGTACTATAGGGTATTCCACATCTGCTCAGGCCACAGAGGGGCATACTTTATCTGCACAAGCCATAGTAGGGAAGTACATATCTGAACAGTTGCAATTGGAAATTTGCCTGTGCAAAGTTCTTTGTCTGGGCACACTGTGCAGACTGTGAGAACTTTGCCTCCCACTCCAGGACCTTTGGGGTCTACCAAATATACTCAGGTGCTACCAGAATCTGTGTCATCTGATCAGAGGCCTCTGTGAGTTTCTTTAGCTTCACAGGGAACTCTAAGTTCTTCATCTTCCCAAGAGGCCTTTGGACATTTCTGTTCTACCCAAATGTCTCTAAAACTGTCCACATCTAAACAAGGGACTGCACAAAATGTTTTATCTGCTCAAAATAGTTTGAATGCTCCAACTTCTTTGCAAACAGATATGGGATTTTTTCCAACTTACTAACATTTTGCATAAAGATTCCCAGCTTTCCCAAAAAACACTGGAATTTCCCTACCTAGTCAGAAATGTCAAGTATCCATTTGTCCTTCACCATCATATGGAGGACATTTCACACCTCTACTAGGTGTTCAGGAGCATATTGTACCTATGTGGTTTTAGAAGCTTTTCCATCTTTTCAAAAGCCCAAGAAAATTTTCAGGACAGAAGAGGGAACTTTGCACATACAAAGTTATTTTTTCTTCAACCATATAAATCTGGAAAATTCAACAGGTTTCACATGGATATTGACACACACACACACACAAAAAAAAAGACTCACAGAGTAGTTTAGGGCATTTGCCTGGAGTGATAGAGGATATAGAACCTTCTCATTCAACTTCAGTGACTCTATGAACTTTGCCACCATCACCTCCAAAAACTTTTAGACATTCATATTCTACCCAAGGATGTGCAGAGACTTTCCCATTTGGCTAAGGGTATCTAGCACCTCTGAAATTTACCCAGGGGCCTCTGAAACTTTCTATCTCATCATAGGCAGTGATGAATACATACCAATGATATGAATGTTCTTCTAATTCTCTAGGTCTTTCCTCCTCAGAACAAGGGACTCCAGCATCTTCAGATTCTCCTCTTGGAGGTGTGAGTCCCTGCCTCTCTGCACAGGAGACCTTATGTCTCTCCACATGTCCACAAAGGTCTACCCAAGATTCTACATGTTCCAAAGGCTTTTAAATCCTTCTTTACATAAACAAGGTATAGGAACTCAGTCCACATCTACATACTATACAGTAGAAGACTCACCAACTTCCCAGCTGTGTCAGGGATATACTGACCCTGCTCCAAATAAAGCAAGGACTTTTAGATCTATCCAAGGACCTCTGAGTATTTCAGGAATTGCATAAGGCTCTATAGAACCTTTGCCATCTCCCCAGGGGACTCTAGGATATTCATCATTTGCATCAGGTGGACAATCATTTTCAACAGCTACCCCAGGACATGTGATATGCAGTGACTCACCAGTGTAACTTGCAATTTCTGTCCATCTTAGTTCCTCACTTTTTTCCTTAAGCATTTTGAATCCATTCATTTACACATAATCACTCTAAACCTACAGAGGGGTCTTAAACTTCATGCTACAGACCAAATTATTATTTGATTACTCCACAAATGGTCCAACAAACAGATCCATATGCTTCAGATGCTTCAGGATCTACTCATTTTTCCAAAGGAGTCATGGTAATTTCTTTATCTGGACAGGGAACACTATGACCTGTATCATCTGCCCTAGAATCTTTGACAATGCCCTCATCTGCTCAAGTGAATCAGAACCTTCTTTATCTATTCTAGAAGTTGTAGGCCCATGCCTGTCTTCTACAGGAAAATCTGGAAGCTTGTCATGTACAAAAAGCAAGCCAGGAATAGCGAATGTTTCACCAGGAGCTTTGGAAATTTCACTATCTACCATAGTGAGTCTAGGGTTTCCTTTATCTGTCCAATTGGATTTGAGTGATACAACCTGGATTTTTTTCCTCAGAGACTTTCTCTGTATGCCCATGGTATAGTAGGACTATCAACACCTGCACAATGACCTTCAGACACTTCCTTTTTATCACAAGAGACCCAAAAACCCTGTTTGGAAAAAGAGGCTTTAGGTTATTCACCATCTGATCCTAAAGATCTTGGACTTTTTGCCGAGGACAAATTATAAACATGGCCATGTATGCAAAACCATTCAGATATAACACCTGTCACCAAAGAGATCATAGCATCTTTGTCATCCATGCAAGATACTCTCAGATAAATGGGTGGATGGATGGATGGATGGATGGATAGATGGATGGATGGGTGGATGGATGGATGGATGGATGGATGGATAGATGATAGATAGATAGATAGATAGATAGATAGATAGATAGATAGATAGATAGATAGATAGATAGATGGATAGATAGATGAGATAGAAGAGATAGATGAGATAGATAAGATAGGCTGAGAGGTAGAGAGGTAGATAGGTAGATAGATAAAATATACTAAATATAAAGCACTTTAGGTTATTTTAGAAAGCTTTTTAGGGCTTTTTTAGGGTTTGTTTAAAGATGCTAAGGTTTTTGAGGGTTTCCTATTTTTAAGGTTTTAGGTATCTTTATGGTGTTATAAGTATTTTAGAGTTTTTACAATTTTAGGGGGGATTGAATGACTTAGGGACTTTATGTAGGGTTTTAGTTTTTTATGATTTTTAAAATAATTTTAAATTTTGGGGGGTTTTAGGGTTTTTTGGGGTTTATTTTTTGGGGGGTTGGATGTTTCTTGAATTCATATGGATTTTAAGGTATTTTGGGTTATTAGGATTTTTTAGGGCTTTTAAAGAATTTTAGGATTTTTTTTAAACCTTCTATCTGTTTTGTTTTGTTGCTGTTGTTTGTTTCTTTTTGGCTTATGGGTTTGTTAAAGGTTTTAGTTTTTTTTGGGGGGGGCTCTTTTTAGAGTTCTAGAAATGTGTTTGTTTGTCTTTTTTTTTTAATTTTGGGATATTTTGTTAGTGTTTTATGTTCTTAGTTTTAGAATTTAAATGTATATAGTTTTCTTTTTTTAGGGTTTTGTTGATTTTTTAAAGCTTTCAGTGTTTTTTTGGGTCTTTTCCAATTTTTCACTTGCCTCTTGATATCTGTTTATCTCAGATTTTAACTTGGCTTATTGTTTCTGACTGGATCCTGTTCCTTGTATGAGCTTGTGTACTGGTTGGGATTCAGCTACCAGGAATCAGGCTGTCTAGGGTTGTGGGATGGGATCTGGAAAAGTGGCTCTGGCACAGGCCAAGAAGTAGGCCAAAAAGAAGATGTGTCTGTAGCAGGGCAAGACAAATAGGTTTTGCCTGCACAGGGACCCTGGAGGTCCCAGGTAGTCCAGGTATTGCTGCAAGGGGTATCTCATCTGTGAGCTTGGCTATGACAGATCTGGTAGTCAAGGTATCTTTGTATGTGGGAGGAGTTCTGGAGCCCCAGCTCTGCCTCAGGGCTGAGTTGTGGCATCATGACGAAATCTTATCTCTCTGGAATGATAAGACAAAAAAAGCTTTCCTTCTACTAGTTGTCTTGGTAATAATGGTTTATCACGGCAATAATACAGCAATTGCTATACACCATTTTATATTTTTTATGATATGTATTCTACATTGTTTTCTATCTTTCTCCTAGATAATAATATCACTCAACCACACACATGCATGAAAATATATAAAAATGATCTCAAACCCGTATGAGAGCAAACATATGTTAATACCCTCATTCCAAATCTATGTTAACTCACCTAACAAAACACTCTCCTTCCATCCATTTTCCTCCATGCCTTGATTTCAGCAACTGCTACAAACACACGAGTAGTGACCCACCTGACAGGCCAAAAAGCCTAGACATGGTCCTGAGGCGAAAAATTCATGGAAATTTAGTCTCCTGTATTCATGGCAACATGTATAATGAATGCTCCAGTGCCCTTGCTTTAGTCGGTAAATGGATCTGTGTGCTTTCTCTTAATATTGATTTATTGTAAGTGCCTCTAAGGATTGGTTTTGACATATTGCTTAGTTAGATTCCACACATATAAATTCCTCTCCTAGGCAGTCCTTGAGCAAACCATGGTCTTTGAATTCAGTAAGGATGCTGCCTATTTGGGTACATTCAGATTAACCTCTAGTATTGTAAGAGAGACAGTGAAAGAAATCAGGCATTACTAACTGCTACATAGAGTTAGAAATCTCAGGACAAACTACCATATGCAAGAATTTACCATTATCTCGAAATAAGGAATGTTATGTTATAAGGATCAAGCAGAATAGATACTTAGAACTATAGATAGTTGAGTTTCAACCATGCACAGGAATTTACAATGGCCTAGGGTGGAGGGGTACTATATGATAGACTAGAAGAGGAACCATTGTAAGGGCATGAGACTCTTGCCTATTGCTTCTAAGATTAAGCAAACCTTGGAGGGGGGCTGCTTGTAATCACAGTTGTTAACATTGAATTCTATCCCAATTGGTCCCTCCCAGTCCTTGGTAGGCATTCCTCTATTTTGTGTAAAAGTCACTTATAAGACTAGTGCTCGCTTTGAGACAAATTACATTCAGATCAACCCTCTGTTTGGTCGTGTCAGTTTCTCAGCCCCTCTTCTTGGCTAATCCTTGCCTACCGGTACCCAGAACCCAAGTTATGCCAATGGATCGAGGACCTAAGTGAGGTTTGTCTGTGGCAAGCTACTTTTCCTTTTACTACATATATATATACACATATATATATATATGTATATATATATATATATATATGTGTGTGTGTGTGTGTGTGTGTGTGTGTGTGTGTGTTTATGTGTATGTGTATGTGTATGTGTTTGTGTATATGTATATACATACACATATACATCAATACATATACATATATATACATTATACACATATACACACATACATATACACATATATATATGTGTGTGTGTTTGTGGGTGTGTACATATGATATATATGTACAGCTTCATACATGAAAAAACATTATACATACATGCCATTGAGATCCACCCCCATTCTGTCTCAGCCATTCTACACACACACAAACACTCACACACACACATACACACATAGAGGGAGAGAGAGAGAGAGAGAGAGAGAGAGAGAGAGAGAGAGAGAGAGAGAGAGAGAGAGAGGGACATGGAGACTTGGACAGAGATGGAGACAGAGACAGACAGAATAAATTTGGAAATCACCAAGACAACAGTGGATTTTTCTATTACACATTGCAATAAGTTAAACCAATAAAAGCATATTTGTGAAAATGCTCTAAGGAATCTTATTGCTTTGTACTCTGACAAAGAAAATGAACAGAATTTAAAAGCTTTATTAAAGAATATTAATTACTGTGTCAAATGCTACAAACCTACTATTCAGTTATTTTCGTTATTAAATTTACAATGAATAAAAGTCATTTTGTTTGAACAACTTTATACTGCTGATATTAATAATGATATTTTTAAAAATTCACAGAAATCTTTTCCAAACACAAGTTAAGTTATCATCTTCAGAGATTTAATTTCAAAGTGAAAAATTGTAATTTCTTTTCAATATTATCATGCTTAATGCAGACATTTCTTCATTTATAAACCACTACTCATTTTGCCTTTATAGATTATCTGAGTGAAACATAGCAACTGTAACTTAAATTAAGAAAGCTATTTTGTTCGGACATTAGAAATGTGAAGCTAATTCTCAAAAGGTATATATAATCTGAATTGATACTTATAATTTCCTACCCATTTTACCATGCAGCAAGTTCTTCATGCCTAGCAGGATTATTCTGGTACTTAAATTTAATGTTTTCAAAGATGTAAAAAGACCAACTGGAAATTCAGAAAAGCACAGTGAATACAGAATTATCCAGAATACAAGTTACCCCCTATTGTAGGAAATGAGTGGATATTCTGACAGTAAATGGCTTTTAAATATAAACTACTGAGATAAATTAGAGTTAAACAAAGAAAAGGGGTGCTAAAGCATTCAGGAATTCCAAGAAGAAAGAACTTATGGCATAGCATTGAGGCAATGACACAAGGAAATAATTAGATATTAGAAAGTGCCCCTGTGTTTCTGAATGATGCAAGACTTTATTGCTGTGTAGCCAAAGGGAAACCGAAATCCTTCAGAAAAATCAAAGAGAGGAGCCAAATAAACACCTTTCATCCAGCAAGATCAAAAACTGCTCTTAGAAAACTGGCAAGGTATGCAACAGGCAAACAAAGTTTCTGTGTCAGTAAAGAAGGATCTTCACTTATAGCCTCAATTTTACACTTTCTTAGTGTATCAATTTCTATAAAACATGACCTCTCAAAGAATCAGTTTAACTAAGGGTTTAATAAATCATTCTGTGCAACTATATACCGGCTGCATCATTGGACTCAAACTGAATGGTCCATGTGTTGCCACTGATGTGAGCCATTTGCCTGTTGTCCTTCAGGAGAATTATATGACCTTCAACAAGCAATCCAAATATGAAAAAGTAATAGGAACCTAACTCACTAACTGTGACAGACAAAGCAATTGTTTAAGGCCACAAGTGCTATTTTCAGGATTCCAACTTTGTCTGTGTTCTGAATCTAGTCAAACACAGATATAAGTATTTGAAATAAAACTTTCATTTGTACTATAAAGAGATTACTAAAGTTCTGCCCTTATTCTCTGAACAATAGCATATTAATTGCACAATAATGATATTGCAGTAAGTATTATTTTGTAATTTAGAGATGTCTTTCAGCATCCAGTTATCACAGATTTATCTAGGAGAGGTAGATTTTAAATTCGAAATAATATCTGTGATATCTATTCCATGCATTCTATGTTCTATTCAAATATTAACACCTGTTCTTTCCCTAGCAAATATGCCAGTGTTTGTTTAGCCCCATAGCCTGTGAGGAGCAAGGGTATGGATAAGCCTTTCCCATTCAGTTATGAGACAGAAACAAACATCACTGCAACACTCACTGATGACCTTAGGTTAGAGGGATCTATCCTGGATTAAGATGGACTTCAGAGCATAGTCTCCTAAGAACACCATGTCCTTAATTTCCAACCATCCTTTGCCTTCAACAATTCCTTGTCATGAACCCTTAGAGTGGGCACCAAACCAGGTAGCACTCTGAACCCTAAAGATGAGGGTCCTCTGGGTCCCTCCTCATTCAGAAATTTTGGATGATTGCCCTGCTAATATGAGGTAGCTCAGGACTGGCCAGTGCAAACAGGAGGACAGCCAAACTGCACGCTCCAGATTGGCCTGTGCAGGCAAGAGAACAGCAATCATCTAGGCTCGGGAATGGCCTGAGAAGGCTTGAGGACAGCCTTTCTCAAACTTTACTTGATTTCTGAGGCCACTGTAACTTATATTCTTTGTGATGTGCCTTCTTATATGTCCACAATTCTCAGGAGGGATGCTGCATAAGCGTTTCTTGTTACAAGTCACTTTTGCCAAGTACATTCACTGTCCCTTTAAGGGGCAGTCATCTATTTAATGTTTCTTGAACAATTTCCTTAATGATCAAATAGCAAGACATGTGGAGAAATAGCAGTGAGCCTCAGCCCAGACTTGACACTATGACCACATACCACAGGTTTCACATCCTCCAGTGCCTGGAACACCCTTAAGTGTAGTCCAAAGAATAGTGATACCCTACCGCAACTGATTTCACAGCCTCCATAGCCTTGGACTCCCTTCACTGTCCCCCAACTGGATTTTACACCTTAAACTAACAGGGGAAGCAGTTGGCCAGCAGAGACTCGAGGGATTTTGTGACTCCAGGGCTCCATATACAGAATCGGCACAAGTTCAGGTGCCCAAAACCCTATGAAGACGAGAGATTCAAAAAAAAAAAAAAAAAAAAAAAAACCTGATCTCATGTTACTGAAAAGTTACAGAAACCCAAAGCTCTTATAAAGCATTCATCCAATAACAGGACCCTGGACCCTCTGAAGGATCTAAAAGAGAACATAAAATGGACAGTTACACTTCCTCTGAGGTTTCCTGAGTTCACGAGTAATCCTCTAACCAGGGATACCAGACAATCTGTTTTACAGCCTTCCACTAGAAAATGAGTGGCCTCATCTGCTGTGCCCATGCATAGACAGGTGAAAAGAAGCCAGCCTATGTTCACTGGGTGAAGAACCTATGGATTTTCACCAGTTGGATGCCTGAATGCCTGTAATATCTTCCAAACACGGTACTGGAGATGCCATTAAAAAGTTCAAAGAAGATCACACAGTGCCTGGGGCATCTTCTGCCTACTCTTCTGCTGGCCAACATGGACAGGAAATTTCTCCAAACATTCAAGGTTCCTTACACCCTTCCCGATCTAGCCAAGGATATCTGGGATCTCCTAATTCTCCCCAAAATGCTCAGGGTCTTTCCTTATCCAGCCAAGAGGTAATGGAACTATCCAAATTTTTCCAATACTCTATGGGACATTGAACATCTGCACAGGCATCTCAAAGACTACTCACTTGTGCTGACAGTAAAATCATAATGCCTGCTCTTCCAGAAGGCTTTCCAAAAGGTTATCCATTACACTACATGACTCTCTTCTTTCCAATTTTCTTCCAAAGCATTTTGGAGAAGAACCCTCTGGTCAAGAGGACCTACAACAGGAGTGTAAGTCACATAAAGGGGGCTCTAAACCTTTTCCCCCAAGGGTAATGTCAGTGATTTGTCCCAAAAGTATCATGTCCCACATCCTTTCCCTAGCAGAGTTGAAAATGTTTGCCAGCTGCCAAAACAGGGCACAGAGCAAAGTCTTCTCAGAAAGACATCCAAAGATGTTTCTCTTTCCCCCCAAAGTGTCCTATGCAATCTGTTCCTACTAGAGTTATTTTGAGACCTGACCCTCCTGACCAAGGGAATTTCAGTCATTCTCCATGAAACCAAGAGGCCTTTCAAAGTCCTCTACCAATAAGAAATGTGCTCACATCATCTATTTCAGTCCAAAGGGAAATACATGCAATCACAATGTCCCAAGTGAGCCTCACACCTCTAATAAATGCTCAAGGAAAGAGAAAAATGTCCACACCTACACCAGGAGCTCAAGGATATTTGCCATTCCAAGAATAGGATCTTGTGAGTTCCATATATACTCAAGACGTGGTAGAAATTCCTGAGTCTTCCAAAAGGCCTTTCGCTTCTGCACATACAGGAAGTGAACTAGAACCATCAGCATCTTCCACAGGCAGTCTGAGACCTTCTCAGTCTTTCAAAGGGCGACTTAGAGTGGACACCATACCAGTTAACACTCTGAACTCTAAAGAAGAGGGTCCTCAGCATCCCTCCAAATTCAGAAAATTTGAGCTGCCCCAAACTTTATAGGAGACTATTAGATCTTCCCTATCACCTCAGGAGGATCTGCCTTCTTCCCCAACTAAACAAGATACTATAGATTCTTACCCCCCTACACAAAAGCCTGTTGGTCCTTCTTCATGCCAGCATAAGTCTCTAGAAATTTTCAAATGCCAAAAATCTTCTGGGTTCTAATTCATATTCAAAAGGCCCCATGGAAGCTGTTTTCCCCATCAAGCTGTCTATGACACCTGAAAATTCTATACAGAAGTTGTTATCCACTTTTCCATCTGAAGAAAAGTTTCTTGGAACTTCCACTAGTACACAAGGAGGTCAAGAAATTCGACTACCTGCCCATGGGGATTTTATACCTTATACACCTATCCATGATGCTCTAAGGAGATGCCACTTTCATTAGTAGACAGGAAGGTAGTGAAATTTCACTACCTGCCTATGAGGCTCTTAGATCTTTTACACTTGTCCATGATGCTCTAGAAGAAACCATATCTACACAGGTATCTCTAGGGCCTTCCCCTCATTTTAAAGCCAAGGTTAAGACTTGCACACTTATAAAAGACATATTAAGACCTTCCCCATCTGTGCAGAAGGTCATAGGATTTGTGATATTTGAACAAGGTGCTTTACAATTATCTCCATCTACCCAAGAGTGTTTCTTTTCCATGCCTTCTCTGGTAGGAAGTAGTAGACATTTTCCCTCTACCAAAATAATACAGTCATCCAGTTTATAGAAGAAGAAAAAAAAAACAGGTTAAGATTTGATCTTTCTAACAAAGGAGACTACAGAACATTTTCTAAAAAAAAAAAAAAAAAAAGGGGGGGGGAGACTTGAAACATCCCCTGATGCCAAAGAAACATCAAAAGCTACAATTTCTCCTCAGGTGAGTCTCACATCTTCAGTCTACCAAAGGGCATGTTGGACAATCCATATTTCCCCAAAAAGGCTCAAGATTATCTAACCAAAAGGCTCTTATGTGTTTACTATCTGGCCCAGGAAATTTCTTCATCTTTCTCAAATGATGCAGAACATTTTGACCATGCTTAAGGTAATTTGTCCTTTTGCAAATCAGACTTCAGGACTACACAATCTCCTTTGTGAAATCAAGGGCCTGAGGGAAAGTCCACATCTAAAAAAATCATCTAGAACTTGTCTTTAGCCCAAACACACCAGAAAATTTTCATATCTTCTAAAGTATCTAAAAACGCTTCTGACTAAAACATTATTGTTGTAGGATATTTACCATCTGCTCTAGGATATGTGAGACCATCATTATTTAACCATGGGCATCTAGAAACTTTGTCACCTATGCAAAGGTGTTTTGGTTTTTCAGGATTTTCCCCAGTATATCTGGGTGCCCATGGAACTACAGAACTTTGTCATCTGGCCAAGGTGTTTAGAAAAATGTTCCATCTTCAAAAAGTTATTCAGGACATTCACTCCACCTTCCAGGAGATCTGGATCTTTCCTCATCAGCACAATGAGTTTCAGGACATGGAATCTCAACTCATGAGTTTTCAGGAATTTTGATGTCCTTGCAAAGGCCTGTGGATTGTTCCACAACTACCCAGAGTACAGCTGCTACTTCACCAAGTACTCAAGAGAATTTATTACCATTGTTATCTCTCCAAAGTAAACTCAGAACCTGCCAACCTGCCCAAGAGATGGTAGGAACTTTGCCACTTAGACCAGGATCCCTGCCAATTTCCCCTTCAGCCATTGTAGCTCCTGGACCCAAACAGGTGGCTTCAGAGCCTGTGAGCCTTTCACCATTATATCATGATATGTCATCAAATTTTCCCCACATTCATGGAGTTCTAGATTTATCTCAGTATGACTCAGATTCTCCCCTAAATGTAATGTCACTCACCCAATGGCAACAGGGAACACCCTCATCCTCAGAATGAAGTGTAGCACTTTTGTCTTCTGTTCAAGGGAGTGTGGGAATATCCTTAACTGCACAACAGACTCCAGAACTCACCACATCTAAACAGGGAACTATCATTCTCTTTCTTGACCAGGTGATATGGCAACTTCCTCATCTTCTAAGGTTTATAAAGAACATTTGCCATCTGTGGATGTGGATATGTGGACATATTTATATCCTCAGAAATCTCCAGGACATTTGAAAAATGTCTCTGTTTTTCCAAAAAACATGCTCTCTGGCTAGGATCCTGTAGCAATTTCCTTACCTGCTATTGCTACTGAGGCTTTGGTATCATCATCATCATCATCATCATCATCATCATCATCATCATCATCATGCCAGGGGCATCAAGGTTCTTTGCTATCTACCTAGGATGGTGGAAAAGACTCACTTACTGCACCAAATGCTCAGAAAATTTACTCATTTTCTTCCCAGGCCTTAGAAACTTTGGTAAATATCCAAGGACCACTGCCCACTTACACACCTTCTAAACAGACTCTGCATTCTTCACCATCTACACTAGGTATTTCCATTTGCAAAGAACTCTTCAAATGTCATCACTGGCACAAGGGACCCTAGAGTCTTTTATATCATCCCAAAAGGAAGGGACAAAATACAAATAAGAAAAAGACATTCTGAGACAGTCTATATACCACAGGGGACTGTAGAACCATCAAGACGTAAAACAGGGCCTTTAGGATCTACTCAAGGTGCTCATAGGATGGCTCAAATATTTCCATCTAATAAAGGGGCTGAGAAACATTCTTTATCTCTTAGAAGGACTATGGGACTACCCAAATCTGAAACTAGGACTCTAAAATTTCACCATCTGAACCAGGACCTGTGAAAAATTTCAGTTCTTTTCAGAAGGCTTATACATTTTCTCTATCTATGCAAGATACCCGATGACATCCACCATCTGAAACAGAGGCTATGATATCTTCTCCCTCTACCCAGGGAACTAAGGAAACATTGTTATCTTCCAAAGGGAATGTGAAACCTTCATCATCTGCACCACCATCATCTCCTCACACTACAACAGGAAATCTAACAATTGTCAGTTGTAAACAAAGACCTCTAGAACAATCTGTACTGTCCAGGGGACTTAGGGTTTTTTAGTTATACCACAGGGAAATTAGAGCGTTCAGCATCTTTCCAGAAGAAGCTAGGGCACTCATCATACATAGTAGAATATCTGTATACCTTGCCATGTTTCCAAGGAACTACAGATCCTTTGCCTCCTACAGGGGTTATGCTAACTCCCAAATTTGAAAATAGGAAGTCAGAAAAATTTCCATCTGAAAAAAGATCTTCTTCATCCACCAGGACATAAAAACAAACAAACACACACACACACACACACACACACACACACACACACACACACACACACACAACCCCAAAAACCAAAAAATCTCAACAACATTGTCATATTCCCAAGTGAAAGTGAAATCCTCAACTTCTCTATGATGTTCTCAGAAACTTCCACAAACTAGCAAACTATATCAGGCAATTCAATAACTGTGAGATGTAAGAAAACAACTCTAGAACACTTGATACCTGTCCAAGAAACTATGGGTGCTTTGCCATCTTTCCCAGGGTTTTTTAGAACATTCGGCATCTTTCCAAAAGAAGTTAGGGAACTCAACACACATGGTAAAATCTCAGGAAAACTCACCATCTGTTCAAGGGACTACAGGCCTTTTGCCACATCCTTCAAGTCATACAGGACATTCACAATATGACCAATGATCTCAGGAGTCTTATTTTGTAGTCCCAAGGATCTAGCACATTTGCTATCTACCAAACTTAGCATATATGTTGAGGCTTCTATAGGCCTTTCACCATATACTCAACAGTCTTTTGATCAGTCATCATCGTCCCAAGAGATTCTGGGAATATCAGATTCTGCCCAGTGTACTCATAAACATTTGTCTTCATTCTCAGGTTCTTGGGGAATGTCTTCATGTATGCTAAGGGCAACAGAAACATTGCAACATGTCCCAAAGCCCCATGGCCATTTCTCACCAACACAAGCTAGTCGAGCCCCTCCATATCTTTGCGGACACTTGTCACAACTTCCCTATATCCATAAGCAACTCTTGAGCTGAATGTATCTGCACAAATTTCTTCATTACACTCATCATCTACTCAGGTGTCTGGACAATCTTACCTGAATTCAGAATCCATGTAGGGACATCCCATAGCTGCCCAGGGAGTTGAAGAAATTTTCCCATGTAGCCCGGAGACTCTAGGTTACAAAGAAAGTGATAAGCAGGAACAAGGACATTTCCAGTCTGTTCAAGTACTTCTGGGAATTTTTGACCTGCAGAAGGAAGGTTAGGATCTTTTTCATCTGCACAAAGGGTTCTGGGAACTTCTCTATCTGCCTAAGGGTCTCTGTACACACCCAAACAAGAACCTTTAGGTACTCTGTCTTCTCTACCAAATTCGTTCAAACATCCATCTAATTACTAGAGGGCTCTCACATTATCTCCATCTGCTCAACTTACAATGCTCATCATGTTAGCCACAGACTAATGAATATGTTCTCTCTAGCCAGGAAAATCAGGAGAAGTTTTTGTATTTCCCAAGTTATCCAGAACACTACCTATCTGCACCAGGTGGTCAGGGATATCCACTATCTATCACTGTAAATGTAGAACATTTGCTAACTTCTTAAGGGTAAAAGAAAAATTGCACAGTTGCAATTGGAAATTTGCATGTGCAAAGTTCTGTGTCATCCATCCAAAGGTATCCAGAACCTTCGACTGATTCAACAGGTATATTGGGATTGGGACAATGTAAACACAAAGAGACTACCATGGGCCCTTTGCCTAGAGTGAAAGAGGATGTCAGATCTTCTAAATCTGTTTTGCTTACTCTAGGAAGTTTGCCATCATCACCTCAAGAACCTGGCAGACATTCATTTTTTTACTCAAGGAGGTGTAGAAATATTCGCATCTGTTCCAGGGAATCAAGTATATTCGCAATCAATTCAGGGGGCCTGACACATTCCATCTTAGCCCAGGCAATGACACATCACTCAGGACCTGCTGAAGGGGCTCTACTGCATTCAGCTTTTTCTCCAGCAGAATCAGAAGCAAATGAATATTCTCCATCTTTCTGAGGGACTTCAGACAGCTCCAGATGTGCTGGACTGCATCTGAATCTTACTATATCACTACATGTGCCACCATCATCTTTGAGATCTGAGCAAGGAACTGTGGGATTCTTGTCTATCGCAAGAAAGAAGTCTGAAAGTGACTAAAACTAAAGACATGATTCTAGGGTCTTCCTTGTATTCTCAGGGCACTGAGGGGGCATTGTTTATCTGCACAAGCCACAGTAGGAAAGTACATATCTGTAAAGCAGACTGTGGGAACTTTGCCTCCCACCCCAAGACGATTGGGGTCTATGCAAAATACTCAAGTACTACCAGAATCTATGTCAATTGATCAAAGGCCTCTGGAAATTTCTTCATCTTCACAAGGAACTGTAGGTTCTTCATCTTCCCAAGAGGTTTTTGGACATTTCTGTTCTGCCTAAGGGTCTCCTAAACTGCCCACATCTAAACAGTGGACTGCACAAAATGTTTCATAAGCTCAAGATAGTTTGAATGCTCCAACTTCTTTGCAGACAGTTATGAATTTTCGCCAACTGTCCAAAATTTTGCACAAAAGTCTCCAGCTTTCCCAAGGGAAACTGGACATTTCCTACCTTTCCAGAAATCTCAAGAATACTTTTGTCCTTAACCATCAGATGTAGGACATTGCCCACCTCTACTGGGTTCTCAGGAGCATCTTGTACCTCCTACAGTGGTTCTAGAAGCTTTTCCATCTTTTCAAAAGCCCCCAAAAATTTCCAGGGCAAAAGAGGGAACTTTATGCATATAAAGTTATTTTTTCTTCAACCAAAGAAATCTAGAAAATTCAACAGGTTTCACAGGGATATTGTCACAATATAAAGAATCACAGAGTATTTTAGGACATTTTCAAAGAGTGAGAGAAGATGTAACATCTTCTCAGACTACTTCATCAGCTCTAGGAACTTTGCCACCATGACCTCCAAAACTTGGTAGACAATAACATTGTACCAAGGAGATGCAGAGACCTTCCCATTTGGCCAAGGGAATCCAGTACCTTTGTAATCTGCCCAGGGACCTCTGAAACTTTCTATCTCAGCATAGGCAATGATGAATACATCACAATGTTCTGAATGTTCTCATAATCCTCTGGGTCTTTTTTCCACTTAACAAGTGACTCCAGCATCTTCTGATTATTCTCATGAAAGTTTGAGTCCCTTTCTCTCTGCAAAGAGGACCTTATATCTGTCCACATGTCCACAAAGGTATATACAACAATCTACAACTTCCCAAAAGCTCTCAAATCCTTCTTTACATAAACAATGTATAGGAACTCAGTCCACATCTACACACTACACAGTAGCAGACTCACCATATTCCTCAGTGTGTCAGTGATATACCCACCCTACTCAAAATATTGCAAGGATTTTGAGATCTGACCAAGAATCTCTGAGTATTTTGGCAACTGCACAAGGCTCTGTAGAACCTTTGCCATCTTCCTAGGGGACTCTAGAATATTCCTCATTTGCATCAGGTGCACAAAAAAAATTCAACAGCTATCTCAGGATATGTGATATACAATAACTCACTTCTGGCACTTGCAATTTTTGCCCAACTTATTTCATTACTTTCTTCCCTAATCCTTTTGATTCCTTTCCTTACACAGAAGAACCTTTAGATCTCTCTAAACCTACAGAGGGGCCTTTGACTTCATACCAGGGACCAAATGAGTATTTGAATACTCCACAAACGGTACAAAAAACAGATCCAACTGCTTCAGATATGTCAGGTTCTTCCAAAGGATCCATGGCAATTTCTTTATCTGGACAGGGAACCCTAGGATCTCTATGATCTACCCTAGAGCTTTTGACAATGTCCCTATCTGTTCACGTGAATCCAGGACCTTTGTTATCTGTTCAAAAAGCTGGAGGCCCTTGCCTGTCCTTTAGAGGAGAATATGAAAGGTTGCACCTGTACAAAACACAAGCCAGGAATAGCAAATATTACACCAGGAGCTTTGGAATTTTCAGCATCTACCATAGTGCATCTAGGATCACCTTTATCTGTCCAATTATATTTGAGAGTGTCACAACCTTTCGTATTGAGTCAGAGACCTTCCCTGTCTTGTCATGGTGTAATAGGAACATCAACATCTGCCCAACGGCCTTCAGAAACTTCCTTGTTATCCCAAGAGTCTCCAGGACCTTGTTAGAAAAATGCGGCTTTAGGATATTCACCATCTGATCCTAAGATCTTGGGCTTTCTAATTCTGCGAAGGAAAAACTAGAAACAATGCCAAGTATGCAAAACCGTGAGGAAATACCATCTGTCACCCAAGAGATCATAGAATCTTTGTCAGCCACATAAAATTCTCCCAGATTACCAGTTTCTTCAACACTTAGTCCAGAGTTGGAAGAATCTCTGCCATGTAACCAATCTGTTTCTAAGAGTTCAGAATCTGTGGCAGGGTCTCTAGAATCTTTGCTATCTGTTCCAGGGTCTCTGTGTCTTATGAAACACAATGTAGATGGGCTGAGCCCTTTAGTATCTGATCAAGTGATCCTTGGAACACCAACATTAGCCCAGGAATATCTAGAACTTTCTCAACTAGCTAAGGGGATTCTAGAACCTATGCCATCTAGAAAAGACACTGTGGGTACTTCCTTTTCAACAGAATTTCCCAGACTGTCACTTTGTACAGACAGGGACTTAATTCCAACCCCTTCTCATGAAGATGGCCAGATAGTTACTCTTATCAGAGGAAGAGCCCGAGTACTTCCAATTCTAACCAAAGGACATTGAAACATGTCTCATTTTCAGAAGGAGATATCAGATACTGCCTCTCTGAACTTGATGTTTTAAAATGCATCTCTTCTGCCAAAGGTAGCCTCACATCTTCCAAGTATGCTGAAAGGAATCCAGTCCTACCTCTACTCCTCCAAGAAGCATCTCCCCCTTTTAATCTTCACAATTGAGTTTCACATCTAGCATTCCTTATAAGAAAGATCTCAGTTATTCTCCTCATCCAAGGGGTTGTCCCAAAAATTCTATACTGCAAAAAATAAGACTAATGTTTTCCTCTGTAGATCAAGCAGGCCTGAAACCTGTCCTCTAAAAAGATGCTAGGTGGAAACACTACCACTATTCCAAAATGCTGGTAAGATCTTGCACTTCTAAGAAAAAAAGTTGCAAATCTTAAAACTGTGACTACCATAACCCTCACTACTTCTGATACTGCTAAAGGAGCCTTTGGATGCTCACCATCTCATGAGGAGGGCCTCAGAAGTCCTCCACCATACCAAGGTGAATACAGACCATCCAAATCTATTTTATCTTATCAGAAAAGGACCGTTCTGAACAATGGGACAGTCAAGCTTCCCATTCAGAACATGAGAGTGGCAAACCATGATCCATGCCTAGAGAAAAGTGCACATAAACCACTCTATTCCTCATGAAGAGAGCCTCAGACATTTCATGTCTCCTCATGAGATTCTCTGAAATGCTATTTTTAATAGGAGGAGAGAGAGTAGTGCCTCTAATACCCAAATAGCCCTGTAAACTTCTCCTGCAAAACAAGAAGGCATTGAGTTATCTCCAGATGGAGAAAGTCCCCATAGAGGTGTCAAATTCTTGTCATCACCTCAAGAGGATATCAACCACCCTGTTTTTACTAAGTAGTGCTCAAAACATGTTTCTACTGCCAAAGAGAGAGAAACACATAACTTCCATTAATACAAAAATGGGAGCCCACAGCATTGGCTATTTTCCTAGTGGGATTCATACATCCATGAATTCCAAATGGAGGTGCCACTTCATTCCCTGTTATGCAAAGTAATTACACGTAATATCTCAAACACAGGACATGATACTTGCTCTCTCTTGCCCAGGGAGAAAACAATCATTACAATGTGAATTTGGGTGTCCCTTTGTGACCCTTCTGTCCTAGGAGGCCACAAATATATACATCATATCAAAATCAATTTCAAAAGGATCACGGAGCAAAAGGGGAGCTGTAGTTCTTTCTTCTCCCCTAAAAGGGAAAGTCAGACCATATCAGTCTGAGCATTGTGAACTCAGACTTTTCAGTTCTCACCAAAGGGACATTGGCTATGTGTCCTCTTTCAGTAAGGCTCAGAATGCTTTAGCCTGAAAGAGGCAGGCTCTCAAATGCCCAATCTAAAAAAAATGTGCTTCACAGATGCTTTCTATGAAAAAAGAGATATCATAAATGCTCTAGGAAGCTTATGACTTAATCCTCACTCCCGAATTACTCCTTTGACCCAAGGACACACCAGAACTTTACAGCTTGCCAAATGGATCCTGTAAGGCAGTCCTTCTCAAGAGGGTGGCCAGTGCCCTTCTCTCTTTTACCCTGGCATTTTCAGTTCTTTTTTTGACCTGTTTTTCCCTTTCTTTGCCCCTTATGAGCAACATGAGTTTAGAACTTTTACTTCTCATCAACCATCTCTACATCTTACAATTTCTACTCCTAGCTGCTTCAGATGCACATTGAAACATCACATATGTCCCTTGGACTAAAAGTACAAACAAACCTCCCTTCTGATTAAGAGTATCTAACAATTTGTAGCCATAAGCTATATAATTTCCAGCTCATGTAGAATAGTATGTAGAATAGTATGTGCTTCTTCTGATCATTGAGGACCTAGACTAACGAGATCTGATGTAATCCATGACAAATCGATTTCCTTGATATACGGTGAATTGAGTGCTCCTTTTTCTGATCCTCTGACCTCATTACCTCAGTCCAAGGATCTGGACCCATTTGCTTCAATGGCTGGAGTCTAAGAGTAGCCAGCAATTTCATAAACCCAGGACATATACTTATATGTTGTCCAGTAGAAACAAGTAAGCCTTGCCATGTTCAGAAGTAGGCAGCTGATTTACCAGGAGAAATAGCTGGGAAGTTCCTCCTAGCATACTGACGATTGATTATGCTGTTGCATGGCCTGCATGATATTCATATTCTGGGTTCCCAGGAAGCCTCGATAATGAAATATTCCAAATATTCCTCCCAAAATTGACCTTTTATCTTGAAAAGATACAAGAGTGTTTGATATTTCTGCTTTCCCAAATGTGGTATGAGACTTTCTACCTCTAATGGATGCTATTTTTAATAGGTTATTTGTGGATAAATCAACATTTTCCTCCTTTCAAAGGGTCCTCCAAATTGTGTTTCTTTGAGAGAACCCTAAGATGTATTCCCCTATGCTTGAAGTGGGGTGTAATGCACTCTCCATGACTCCAGGATATGTGAGGTGCAATTGCTCTAAACCAGTAATCCAAATACAGATATTTTTCTCTATTAATTTTTAGACTTACAGCTTAAGAACTACAGATCATCCAAAATACTGTATACCAAAGGGTCTTCTGATCTGCCCATGCTGAAATAGGTATTCTCAGATTTTACCCAGTTCCCTAAGTGACCTTAAACTAAGCTGTCTAGAACCAATGTGCTGGAGCTGCAAAAATGGCTCAGCAGTTAAGAGCACAGAATGCTTTTCCATAGGTCCTGAGTTGAAAACCCAGAAAACACATGGTGGCTCACAACAATCTAAAATGGGACCTGATGCCACCTTATGGTGTGTTTGAAGGCAGTGACAGTACAAACATATACATGAAATTGAATATATGTGCCTCACAACTTCCTTCAATAACCTAACAGTGGTTCAGACATACCCATTCTACATCAAATATGTTAGAAACTCACCAGTGTTGAAGGCTGCATTGACTCATGAGAACCAAAATTTTCAGACATTCTTTAATTGCCCTCAGAATTATCACTTCAGAACAAAGGTGTCATATAGGTCCTCAATGAATGAAGATATCCGGAGACATATGACATGAGAAGCAAGACTTCAGACTTCAACAACATCTTAATTTGGCCACAAATATGGCTCTTTAATATCACCATGCAATAGCATTGATGAATTCACAATGGGGCTTCAGATGTACCCCACCAGAACCGGGATAATTTATATTTCAAGCATAAATATCAACTCCGTCAAGTCACACAACCTTAGAAGTAAAGTATCCCATGATTTCAAGGGGGCTGACC
The DNA here is from genome assembly GCF_000001635.26 of Mus musculus. Lineage (NCBI taxonomy): Eukaryota > Metazoa > Chordata > Mammalia > Rodentia > Muridae > Mus > Mus musculus. The sequence goes on from NC_000087.7 coordinate 75,787,666, forward strand.
CCCAGTTGGATTATCTTTGAAGAAGGCCTTAGCCTTACTTCCTCTAAACATAGTAGTCCCTGACATTAAGGATATGACAAAGGGGTCTGCTGACCTTGAATAAAAACACTTTGTTCTTTCTCTGTCTGCACTGGAGGGGTCTGAGGCATGTCCCTCTGATGAAGAAAGTATAGAACTGACATTTGAGAGTAAGGAGTGTGTCTCATACATTCAAGTACAGATCTGGTGTGCTTAAAACTAAACCGTTGGTACCAAGAATTCACAGGAGTTTCACTCTTTGTTCATGGCTTACTCAGGTCTACCATTCAACTAATATAGACCAGAGATTCTCTCTCAGAAATTATTGTTTAGGGGATACACCTTTCAATACCAATAAACTCAGAGAAGTCTGGTTTCAAGTCCCATGGCCAATGAATAAAAACTTCAGCCTAGATCCAAGGTCATCTCTCTTTAAGTTGCTCATCATAAAGGTAATTGTCGTCAACACCCATACTTCTGTGGCCTATTGTAAGTATAAATAGGGAACAGATCCAGGAACTTTGAGCAGTCTTGTCAGAACAAACCTCAGAGTGCTGTCAACTGTGCAGTAGAGTCCTCAGGGATAAGAATTTTCTAGAGTTCTCTGAAAATGTGGATTTAAGGAGTGCCTGGTCCAACCTCCTCTACAGAAGGTAAACAGTTATACTCCCCTTCTGTCCAACAGGATCAAGGGACTTACTTGATTCCACAGTTATGGTGTTTCCCTTCCTGTGATGATTGAGGTCTTAAAAATCACCCCTTTGAGTCAATGGGCTCTCATAAAAAATAATTTCTGTTCGGGAACCCATGGGATATTTTACCTCTGACAAGGAGCATTTTTCTCCCTCTGGTCACATTTCAGATAAATCAAGTCGAGGAGGCCAATCCTGGGACCTTATGCCACTTCCTTGACTTCAGTCACATGAAATGGTGTGAAATCATCATTCTAACACAGTTCTGGTGGTTGAACATAATTCTTAGGAGGCAATCATGCTGAAGACAGTAGCTCAAGCTTTTCATGAATCATGGTATCAATATTTGGTGTCTTGCTAATTCTGCTAAAGATATGGATACTCCAGAATGTGAAGAACCATTAGGTGTGGCAAAGGAGGACCTTATGAGTTAAGGTAAGCAATTTTTTGTACAAACTATTATGGAGATTTTCATACTCTGATCATCTCTCTTGTTACAAGGACAACACCACCTCCTTTCTCCCCAAGTAATACTTACTCCATCTGTCTTAGATTAAGGAGTCATCAGATCTTACCCTGAAGCAAAGCGAGTCTCTGATTATACCAGTTTGTCCAAAGGAGTTTTGGACATACTTTTAGGTCGAGGAATCCCACACAACTTACTGATATTATGAACTGAACCTTAAATATATATACTAATGTTTCCCAGATTTTCCCTTCAGTTCAAGGTAAACTCTAGGTTCAAAAACTTTTCAATGAAGAATCTTTGACGTAAATACTCTGACAAGGAACAAATTTACATTTTATCTTTGAATTGGGGAAATATAGACACACCCTTCAGTTTGAAAAGGTCTTAATACAAATTTTGTTGCTTAGGGAGCCTACTGAAAAGCCACTAACATGAAAACTAAAGTTGATGTTTATTTTCGCTTGTGGAAAATTTAAATCAACATCTCTTGACCATGCATATCTCAGAAAATTTACTTGTCTTAATAGAATCCTCAGGACTATTAGTCTAGGAGTTCCTAAAATTTCCAATGTTTCCTGGGTGGCCAGGCATGCTCAAATAAAGAAGGGATGTCAAGCAACTCTGAAATGATGTCCTGAGACATGACAGTAAATATATAAGCCCTAACCTAACTTCTATTTTTAAGCCTGTCACTTGAAATAGAGCAGTGCCCTCTTTGTTGGCTATGCCTGGCATGCTGCTTTACAGAGAACATAGAGCAAGAGGTTACCAAACAATTCGTAAGAAAAATGCTCTGATTGTTGGCAAACACACCTTAATTTCTCAGAACACATGTGTATTCTGAATTGTGAGTTCATTTGCACTTGATAAGCTGTTTTCAACATCTTCTTCAAATTCCAAAGATAAACATTTGCCTGAGGGATTCTGTGATCTTTCTTATCTTATTTATCCTCCCAACATATTCTCTTTCTCAAAAATGATATTCCTATATATGGTCAAAGTAGTTTTATCCCTAACTTATCAGGAAAATTTCCAAAAGTGACTCCTTCTGTAAACAGGTACCCTAGTTCACTCTGGTGTGAAGTCCCATAGTGATATTTCAAACTGGATCAAAGTACCTGTGCCATCTGTTTCCACACAAGTCAATAGAAATGAAATAACTTCATTAATTCTGCTTAGACCTGGATAATGAATAAAGTCAAAGAAGTATCCTAGCCAGCAACAGTCCTCAAAAGACTTTGGAAGAAGGAATATGTTGCTTCCGTGTATCTCCTCAATGAACACAAACTATGAAAATAAAAAAGAATAAAAAAACTCTGAATAAGAATTGAAAATTGATAATCATTGCTGGAAACATACTCCACTGTATAAGGTACCAGAGACCTTTACCTTGGACAGAAGTTTATATGGCAACGTCACAGTCTGCCTCAAGAAGTTTCTGTCCTCCTCTTGCAGTAGGGATTCAGAGATTTCCTTTCCTACATGGGGCTCATATTTTCCAATGTTAACTTACTTTTTCTCACTAAACTGAATATAATGTCACAACTCTCCTAGGACTAACAAGGCCCTAGAACCTATTAGCAAAGTGTGGCCCAAAACATGTATTATTATACCTTACATTGAATATTCCTATTCCAACCATGTAGTTTTGAGCCTTTATTTCCTTAAAAGGATTTTAGACCATGGGAGACTTATACCACTTATTCTACATAAAAGGGCATCTAACAATCCCTGTCTTCCCAGTAGGATTATGGGTCTATTGTCTACTTCCATTTACCAAGTGGATTTTAAACATTCAGTTTCAGCAAAAGGGGCCTTTGGAAATCAAAATCTATTGAAAGGACTCTCAGAAGTAGCTTCTGTGTAGAAGGGGAGTTTCAGACCTCCACCCTCTGTACTAGGACACTTCAGATCCACCTCTGCAATTAAAGAACCAGCATAGATTCTCTACTGGATTTGCCTCACAAATACCCCGATCAACTAAGTTTTCTTTAAACATATCCCATTTGTCCAAGATATCCACACAACACATATGTGAACAATGTCACCTCACATTTCTCCCCTTTTAGATGATAGGGCAGAAAATAGAAAACTGAAATTGTCTCCCATATCCTGTGCCTCAAAATTGGTCATCACAATGCCCCATTCGTATCTTTTATTCACAGATGTGTGCAGCTGAAAACAGCCTTGCGGAAACATCAATTCATGCATAACTATTTATCATGTTGGGAGATTGTTGTGACCATTGCCTGGACACTCAAAGTTGTTACACAGGGTATGTATATGGGGAAAATTCTTGGAAGCTAGTGAGGAAGAGTCTGAATCGTCTTACAGTTCTCAGTGGAGCCTAGGAAATTCCCATGATGACCATAGCTGAACTGGACATTTCTAACCTGGAAAATAAGACTTGGGACCTCTACTTTAGGATCCAAGATTTTCACGATTTCCCCTCTGTTGACTGTGGTCTTAGAATGTCTCATTCTGAGAAGAGGTTCTCAGAAGTCTTCTATTCCCAAGATGCCTCTCGCACTCCTTGCTTTTTGAAGTGGCCAAGAAAATTATCCTGTGTAGGCTCAGTGAGCTTCAGTCTTTTCCTTTCCCCAAATATGGCCTTAGATCTTGGTGATATCTACAAGGGAGAACATTAACTACTGTATTTGACCAAAGGAAGGTGACAATTTTCTTTATACTTAAAGTGAAATTAGATATGCTCTGTTGAATCCTCAAGCATTCTCTTATGACTTTGAAGTATATCAAATGTATAATCTCTAAATAAGAAAGATTCAAGCTTTTCACCTTTTATAAGGATGGGTATGTGTGTTGGAGGCCTCATATCAGCAGGTGCATTCTGTCTCTTTGTTGGGCCAGAGTTTCAGACATCTTGGGGGAACAGTTTAATTGAGACAGGGATCCTACTACAGGAATGCCTTTTTCTTTAATATCTTTCAACCTCATTAATTCAACAACAGGGGTCAGATGCTTCAGTCTATTGATTGGGTGAAAATATCTGCATCTGAATCATTAAGCTGCTATTTGGGTCATTTATTTAGGAACATTTCTTAAACTTGTTGTATGTGTGTGTGTATGATAGCTAATGAAAAGAAAATCTCTAAAAATATATACTGTATATTGTAACAGAAATATAATGTTGGTTCTAGGGCCCCGATTTGCATTCAGTTCAAGATACAGGCATTAATCAGTGTTTCTCTGTGTTTCTTATAATGATTGTGGGTAACTGAAATAAGCAAAGCTAAACCAAACCAAACCAAAAGAAACAACCGCGTCTATACATTGTCTTGTCTTCTACTGATTCACAATTTGTTAAAGTCTATGCTCTTGGATGTAACTACAGTTTGGAATTGTCCTGCCCCTACTCTGACTCATAATAACAGATTGCATTAGCTCAGATACCTTATTTTGTAATCTGAGTGCATGTGTGATTTAGATATTAGTTGATTGCTAAGAAAAAGCACAAACTGTGTAGGAAAGTGAATGAATGTTGCAGATGACATTCCAATATCATCCCCTTTGTAGGAGAGAATTTAAGAGAATCTTTATTCATACTAAGTGTTAGAGAAGTATATATATATATATTGAGAGAGAGAGAGAGAGAGAGGGATTTCATCACAAAGAATAGAATATTGTTGAGCACTGATAGAAATTTTAGTACTTATATTGTATATTGCTTTTGCAGAAGACCTGCTTGCAATAAATAGCCTCTGTAGGTTTCTGAATTCAGATACTTGTAGTATGAATGCTAGGATGACTGTACTTATGAAGAAATAATGAGCAGGTGAAACAATCAGATGCAAATGTATGGAAACAAAAAATGGACAGAATCTGCTGAACCATTGGTTTAATTTGAGAAAGACTGAAGGAGGCTGAGGAGGACCAGCTGTCTCAACTACTATGGACCCAGAGTTCTCCCAAATGCTAGACAACCAAACAGGCAGCATATGCGAACTATCAGAAGGTCTCTAAAACATACACAGAAAAAAATCTGCTTGATCTCTATTCAATCAGAAATGATGCACCAAATTCTCAACAAACTAGAGACACCAAGGTGTTTAGAGATCCGGTAGGGTGGAGACTTGCCCTTGGAGACAGGGAATGGGCAGTAGATATGGGATGTGGAACAGTAGGAAGGTGGACAATGAATGAATTAATTAATAAAAAATAATAGTGCCACGTAACCAGGTCCCCTATACTCTAATTCTGCAATCGGAATCCAAGAAAACTCACATGAACCCATAATAACATACACAAATATATATATATATATATATATTTGAAATTTCATGATTTTGAAATTTATTTTAAAATAAAATTCACTGGAACACAGATTTTCTTTCATTCGAATCATTTACACACATTTGCTCTCCTAGTGTACCCAAAATATTGGTTATTCTTCATATAAAAGGCCAAAAATCTACTAACGTAGCTTTCATCTGGATCCACTCCAATTTTATCATTCATTAGATTGTAATCTGGATTTATTTGGACACGAATTAAATTTATATTTAACATTCACTTATTGGTGTTAGGTGGAGGTAAGGTAGAATATCAGGGTCATGTTGGTTTTCATTTCTCTACTGATATGATCATTGATTTCAATAAACAATACCCTGGTGGGGCTAGAAAGATGGCTCAGTGGAGTTCATGTATTCTCGGCAACTCCGTAAAATTCCAGGCATGTCTATTCATATCTGCAACATTGTGGGGTGGAGACAGGTAGATATCCCAATAGTGTATTGGCCAGTCAAACTAGTCAAAATGGTGAGAGGGTTTCACTCTAAGAGAGCAAGTGTTGAAGACATTCTACACATTACTTAACATATGTGTATGTGTGACATCAGACTTGGGAACAGAAACTGCACTCATATACAGACACTAATCACCCTACCATACCACCCATGAAACCTTGAGTTCCACAGATCTATAACCTATGTTTCTCTATGAAATAGGAAGATTTATACTCTCATTGTCTTGATAATCCTGTTTTCTGTCAAATGCTAGAAGCTAAACCAGTGTATTCTCAGACTCAGGATGATACGTCATAACTTTTGGACTTTCTGGAATAGCAACCAACTATCAGCAGAGACACTTTTCAATTTACCCTGGCGTACAGGTTCAGAAATTCAGTCCATTTTCATCAAGGTGGGAATATGGCAGGATCTTGGTAGGCATGTGCATTTGCAGCTGAGAGTTCTACATCTTCATCTGAAGGGTGCTAGGAAATGTGTAGCTTTCAGGCAGCTGGGCAGAGGGCATTAAAGTCCATGTTCACAATGATAAATTTCTTTCAACAAGGCCAAACTTACTGCAACAAGGTTATTAGCTCCAAGTAGTGCCACTCCCTGGGCCAAGAATAGTCAAAATATCAAATGTGTTTTTGAATGTTTGTGTTTGTGTTACTTTGGGTTTTATTGCCATCATGACCACACCAGACAACAAACACAAACAAAGAGAGACAGAGAATAAGTGAGAGAGAGAGAGAGATACAGAGACAGAGACATAAACAGAGACAGAGACAGAGACAGTGACAGAGACAGAAACAGAGACAGAGACAGAGACAGAGACAGAGACAGAGACAGAGTGAAGAGTCTCCAGGATCACAGTAACTCTTGAACACTTTGTAACTTATTTTCAGAGGTTTAATCCATTATTATCATGACTGGAAATATGGAAGCATTCAGACAGACACAATGCTAGAGAAGGAGCTGAGAGTTTTACATCTTGATACACAGGTAGATGATGGAGACTGTGTGTCACACTGGGGACAGCTTAAGCATAGCCGATCTCAAAGTCCACAAGCACAGTATTACATTTCCTCCAACAAGGCCACATCTACTCCAACAGGGTCACACATACTTCAACAAGGCCACACCTCCTAACAGTGCCACTCCTACTGGCACTATTTGTTCAGGACCTTTAAAAGTATTCTTAAAACTTTTCAATGGACAAAAGGTAACTTTAATGAAATAAGTACAGAACGATTGAAAAAATAAACTGGAATATGGATGTCTTGATTACTGTTCTATTGATGTGAGACATCATGACCACACCAAATTATAAGATGAAATATTTAATTGTGGTCTTACAGTTTCAGAGGGCGACTCCAGGACATCATGGTAAACACCATGGTGACAGGCATGCACACATGTATAGAGCAGTAGCTGAGAGCTCACAAACAATACTCCAGACAACAAACACAAATAGAGAGAGACAGAGAATGAGAGAGAGAGAGAGAGAGAGAGAGACAGAGACAGAGACAGAGACAGAGACAGAGACAGAGACAGAGTGACAGAGACAGACAGAGTCAGAGACAGAGAGAGAGAGAGAATGAGGAGAGAGAAAGATTGAGAGAGAGAGAGCCTGTTGTTTTTTTTGTTTGTTTGTTTTTTGTTTTTTTTTTGTTTTTTTTTTTTGATAGTTCAAAAATTAGTGACAAATATCCTTTAATAAAAATACAAATCCTAAATCTTTCTTAACATCTCACCACCTGGAAAACTAACACCTTTGAATGTTTGAGCTTCAGTGGGCCACAATTTTTCAAACAACGAAAGCATGTAAAAGAAAATGAAATCTAGTAATAAGTGTCCATGTCACTTTGTAGTATATTTTATATCATTACTTTTCTTTTCTCAGAGGTTAGGGTTATTTGCACAAAAAGAGACTAATCAGTCATCACTATCACATAACCCAAAGGCATCCTAACCCTGCCAGTTTTCTGCTTGAATAATCACATTGGCATTATTTATTTGTACGGAAACATAGCCCTTCTCCCTGACTTAGTTAAAAGTGTGGGACCAGTTGATGTGCAATTAATTTTGTTCACAATGGGACAAAACAGAAGCCTATAGGATTGACTGTATTGTTCCTGAGAGCTGAAGATTTCACTTCCATTTAATAAAATGTTATAAATATGATTTTAACACAAGCCTAAAATTGTGAAAAAGCTTTGTTTTCATATTTTCATTATTTACAGATCATTCTATGCTATATAAATGAACATAGAGGAGGAAACCTTTTGGTGTCACTGACACACACACTTAACTGAGGTCTCCTTTGCAGAGTAAGAAGATTTATCTATTCTCTATATTTGGGGTGTTTGCTTCTGGAACCCTAATGATATAAAGTCTCAGGTCTATAGCCTAAAACAACATTGCATTTGCATATAAGCTATGCAAAGTAACCTCTTGTATATTCTAATCATATTTATGTGTGTCTGCATAGAGAATTGTACAGGTAAGTTCAGAGGGTAGGGAAGGGTGTAGTGTGTTCTGCTACTTTACTCCCTAATGTATCCCCTTATGACAGGGTTTGTTGCTGAGCTGGTAGTGAGGCTGGCTTTCAGGAAGCCACAGATATCTTCCTGTCTCTGCCCCTCCCAAAATCCTAAGCATTGGTGTTGTAGGTGAATGTTTGAAAACACACATGGCATTGCCTCTGGGCCATATCCCCTGATCCTTCTTTATTTTAAATAATCTCTGGATTACTTTTGCCCTTAATGTAATGTAAGTGCTATAAAAGGAGATGTTATTTAGGAAATTGAAATATAAGTGGTCTGTATATGTTCAGTACAGTATTAAGAACTACATTAATTAATTCCTTGAGAACTTCATGCAATATATTTTGATGGAATTCACTTTCTAATTCTCTTGATACCTCCAGACCAAAACCAGACCCATTCCCACCTTAATCCTCCTCCCAAGTTCAAGTCTCCTTTTCTCCCCTTTGATACAACCCATTCAAATCAATTGTGTTGCCCATAAACTCTTGGACAAGGGGCTACCAGTAGAGCATGGCAAACCTATATCACCTTCAAAGGCCTTACCTTTGATGAATACTGTCTCTCCATCCTTCATCAACAGTCCATACATTTTTAGATGGGGATGATGGATAGTGATACCGTACCACTCAGGGATGGAAGGCAGACTGGTCTGATTTTATGCAGTAGAGACATACAGTGTCTCAATGACCTCTCTGCCTTATGAGATTTACACTTTCTCTTCCTTGAGGGTTCCTAAGACAAAGCACCTCTACTGCTTGCCTCTTTCTGTTAGTATGCGTATATGTACAAGTGTGTCTATATTATAGATGTTTCATTTTACATCCAAGTCAACACATAGTGGGGTTTGCAATCAACTGCTGGCACTATTTCACACTAGGCAATATTCCTTGATGCAGACTTGTTGGGACTACGTAACAGACAGAAACTGGGGATAGCTAGAAATCATCACATTTGGTTGTAGTATAGGTGAAATTTACACTTTTGACCTAAACTTCTGGGTCCACCCTATGGTTTTAAGATGCAGGGATGGGGGATCAAGACCCTTAACTTGCATTGCAATTTCCTTCTTCTTGAACTCACATTTATAAAAGCTCCTGGAGGTGCTGATGCTGTTAACCTGGACATTTTCCTTTTGGAACTGCTAGACAGAGATACCATTAAAGAGACAGATAGTTCCTATCACTTTGTGTAACACAAAGAATGCTGTGGTGAAATGGGTTTGAAATGTCTGTCCTGGGACTTTGATGAAGGTTTTGGTCTGAAGTACAATGCTCAAAGGTAGAACAATATACACAATCTGAAATGTGATTGGACTCTGAGGGCTTTAATCTATGAGTTAATTGATTGATGGGTGTGCATGGAAGGGGTGAGAAACTTGTAAAGGAACTTGGTCATTTGGGACATGTCTTGGAAGTTATTTATTATCTTTGGTCGCTTACTGTGTTGATGCTTACTGGCTGCTAATAAGTTGGACAACTGTGTTCCTTCATGCCCCTTTCATATTCTTCTGACCATGGACCTGTTTTCCTTGTTGCTAGGCATCTTGTAACAGTGATGAAAATGATTTACATGAATGTTTCTCACTAGAGATACTGACTTGTCTGGTCCAGGTTAACCATGGTTTAATTCTTTAAGCGTTTTTCTAGAAATTTCATGCTAACATTAAACCCAAAGTTACCAAGCAGTTGTACCTGGAAGATTCTGGCAGTGTATCTGTTGTCTTAGAAATAAAGAACTTTGCTGCTTCCCACACTGGTCCTTCCTCTGCATTCACTACTGTATTTTAATAGATTGCAATATCATATGAAGTATCAGAAAATGAGGGAAAAATGGAAGGGAGGTGAAAATGTGTTAGAATCATTAAATTACACACTTAATGAAATCAATTGATTTTTTGTATACAAAGGAAACTTCAAAATTGCAGAAAAGGATTAGCCTACTTTGATGCTGTTCATGGGAGTTGGTATTCATCATACCTCATGTGATGTAGCTGATAATAGTAGTGGGTTTATTACAGATGAATCAGACACGAATATGAGCATGAAGAGATAACACCGAGTTGCCTCAGGAGAAACAAATCAGGTAAAATTCATTGGATTTCGTTATGAGGAATTTTTTTTCTTTTTTTTTGTCTAAATGAGTTGGCAGGAAATTGGACAGATTGGCAAGTCTGACAGTAAGTGTAACACATATTAGAATGTGGGGGTTGTGTGGCTATAGGAAATATTTGTTCATGTCACCTCTTATTGAGTATCATTGCTGATAAACGTAGTTATCCTTCACTTATGCAATGCATGGAATTGGGTCTATGCAGGGGCAAAGGGGAGGAAATGCTGTTGAGTAATGTTTGGGTAGGTTGTTGAGTCTGTGAAACATTCCTGTGATGGGACTTTATTTTTTCTCAATCTTGACAATCTACAGTTACCTAAGAAGAGAGAACAATTGAAGATCTGTCTCTATTCACTTGGTTATTTGGTAAGTCTATAGTATATTTTCTTGGCTAATGAGTGATGTGGGAGGGCCCATCCCTGTGGCTAAGCTCATCAATAGTCATTTATAGATGGGAGCATTCTAGATTGTATTTAAAAAAATGGCTGATCAAGCCATAGAAAATTGGTGGTAGAATAAGAACGTTCTCTATTGACTCATATATATGAATATTTAGTCACTGGGAAGTGACAGTGAGTTTAAAGATTAGATGGAATAAGATAAGGTGTGGCTTCATTGGAGGAAGTGGGTGTGTCAAAAAGGATGGGTTTGAGTTTTAAAGAAGGCATTGCAATGGCAGAATCTCTCTCTTTGTCTAAGGATCAATAGTTCTCTATTGCTCCAATGATGGGGTCCCTCACTTGATGATTGTCCAAACTTCTAAAAATGTAAGCAAACCTCCAGTTAAATGCTTTGTTTTCTAATAGTAGCCTTAACCATGGTGTCTCTTTACAGCAATAGAACAGTGACTAAGTCAGTGGCAAGCCAATAAGCAGTGTTTGCTGTTACTGATTCAACTTCCTGTTTTGTCTTCCTTGGTTATAGTCTGTAACCCTTCTATTTCCAAGTTATTTTTGATTGTAATATTCTACATTGTGAGAAAGAAGCAAACTAGAAAAATTACATCTCAGGTAGGTACATGAGTATTTCTTATGTTTAAATAAAAATAAAATGTCTGCACATTATTATTTGTGGTTTTAAGATAAGTGACATTGGCATTATTAGACATTTTTCCTTAAGAATGTCTTACTATTTTTATTGTTGAAAGGTTCCACCATGTCCAAAGAGCAAATTCCATAGCAAAGGTTTTTTTCAGCTTATACTTCCACATTGTTGTTAATCATCAAAAAAGTTGGGACAGAAACTGAAACAACACAGGATCTTGGAATTAGAGGCTCATTCATAGGCTATGTTGTAGTGATGCTTATTGTCTTGCTCCTCTAGTCTTGCTTAGCTTGCATTCTAAAAAAACCCAGGAGTATCACCACAAGAATTTCAACACCCACAATGGAGTTGGTGCTCTCTCACCAATTAAAAAAATTCTGAACAGCTGGATCTTATGGAGGCATCTTCTCAACTGAAGCTCCTCCTCTTTGAAGACTCTAGATCTTGTTGAGTTGCTATTAAACCAGTGTGGCATTCTAAATATAGTTGGCCTATGAGGAGGTGTGGCCTTGTAGGAATAGGTCTGGCCTTGCTGGAGGAAACATATCACTCTGGGTCTTTAAAGCTCTGCCCAGTGTGAATCAGACCATACCTGCATGCAAAATACATATTTTTTCTTGGAAGCATTTGGATGGAGTTGCATAATTCTAAACTTCCTCTCCACCATTATGTCTGCCTAGACTCTGCCATATTTTCTGCCTTGATGATCGTGAAGTGAACCTCTGAACGTGTAATTAAATGTAGAAAAGCCCTAATGAAATGTTGTCTCTTATGAGTGGCCTTGGTCATGGTGTCTTTTCACAGAAACAAATGCCTAACTAAGAGAATCAGTTACTGCAGAAACTCTCCCAGATATTAAAATTAATCAACATTAGAAAGTATTTTCAAGTGCTGCAGCATACAAACTTATTCTAGAGAGAAAAATTGTAATGAATGAATCCATGGCATTTCAGCCTCAAAAAAAAAAAGTCTCTGCGTATAGATGGAACCCAGGCAGACCTCCATGAAGTACACGGGCTCCTCAGGAAGTGACCAACACTGTGGGCAACCTCATAACATTTGAAACCCATGACAACTGGCATAGAAAAAAGGTCAGCATATATGCATTGGTTACACCTTCAGTGTTTTCTAAGAATGAGGTCACACATAAGGAAAAGATTAGAATATCCAGGCTATAGACAGGCTGAAGGTATGTAGGGAGTCATATGTTTAGAGGAGAGTTAGGTGGAACAGGCCAGTGTGGGAGCTTTTTATGGTCATCTGGGCCTCTCATTAGAGACCTCCAAAAGATCGCAGGATTCATCAGAAGCAAAGAGTGCTCACAGAAGGAACTCAGGATCCATTCCAACCCGACATTATCTCACAGCATATTCATTTTCTCTTTTACTTTACTTTTGAAACTGATTACACAAAATCAAGGTTTCTGTGATGATTTAGGGAGTCTCATATATTTAAACATTCACTTCTGGATTGTCTGGATAAAAATGGACTCTAAGTACCACACACACACATACAAACACACACACACACACACACACACACACACACACACACAGAGAGAGAGAGAGAGAGAGAGAGACAAACACAAACACACGAATCTGTAATGATTGACTGGATATTTGTTAAGAAAACAAAGAGGCCAATGTGGATAGGGCCCAAGTTTGAATATTCCCAGAAACTTTTTCTTCTTCCTGTGACTCCTGCCTAACTTTTCGAGAACTCCAACTTAGAATTCATTTGTCTCTCAGTGCACTCTACTCTTTGTGTTCCTTATTGCTTTTAATGGTCACCATCAATTAGAACTTTCTTATCTTCATCCTGGTCTGTTTTCTGCATGTGAATTTTGGATTTCTTTAAAAAGATATCTATATGGGATTAGAGAGATGAATCAATGGTAACAAGCACTTTTGCACCACAAGAATAGATCTGGTTTCTTGATTTCATATCCACTGGCCAGTAATCACCTTTAATGGCAGCTCCAGGGGACCTGACAACTCATGTCTCTGTGCTCACCTGTACTCAAAAGGACATGCAATATCCCCACCCACATAAGTAAAGATAATAAATCTTAAAATGTGAGACAGATTTCACTAAGTTTCATTATTCAAATGAAACCTGATTTTCTCTGATTTCTGAGTCTATTTCAATCAGTTTTCTGCGTTTCACCTTGTGTAACAAGGCCACATTTCTTTTAAATGTCCCTCTTTCCCCAACTTTTTGTTTCTCCTTCAGTGTTCACATCAGAGTTTCTACCTATGCTCTGTCCTTCTCCCCTACTTCCTAAACACCCATCTTTTGCTGCTATCTCTGCTCCTCCAAGTTCCATCTCCAATTCCTTATTCTACATGCAGACCAGAGAAGCTGTTCCTTTTAACATGTATGATTTTAGGTGTATGTACTGTTCACCACCTGAAATGAAACTTTCATCTTCATTTGATATTCCTTCCACTGTAGGCCATCTCTTCCAGCAAATTGTTAACTCACAGAATATCATGTCACACTTTTAAATTTTTAGAGCAAAACACATTTTATTGGCAAAGATACTGGGATTGTCAAAGACCCTTATGTAGCCAACACAGGAAAAAAAAAACAAAAAACTTTTTTTTCTTCCAGTCCTATACGTTTACGTTTTGTACTTTATGATTTTACAACTTCAAGAATCTTTGGCACCAGAGTATAGACATAGATATGGATGTCACCATGAAACTTGATAAAGTACACAGAAGGATTGGCTAGAATTTGGTAAACAACCTTTCTGAACTATTTGGAACCACCTTTTTTGGTGTACTGCACCCAGTTACCTATCAACACATCACTGTCATCTCCTGATCTCTCCTCAGCCAGAGGAGTGTGTGGAATGATGTGGAGCTTCCCTTTCTTGTAGTCATCCAGGAGCTGATAGAAGTAGAGAGCTGGATCCTTCTTGTAGGTAATGTAAAACAAATCCTTCATGATTGGAACCTGGGCTAGCACAACCCCCCTTCAGTTGTCCTCAGAGCCATCTTTACCCTTAAATTTGTGTTGTACTGCTCTGCCAACCAGGGCTCTGGCGAGGTGGGCATCCCTTACCTGAGGAAATCTTACTTTGGGAGGCAAAACCTTAAGGTTTAAAATCCTGTCATCATTGTAGAGCTCCTGTCCATAGACGCTGTCATTTCCATCATACTTCACCAAATAAAGAGAAGGGTTTGTTGGGAGTTGACCTAGCACTATGGTCTTCCATTGAGTGACAGGCTCATTACCTTCCTTCCATCCTTGAGAAATTCTGCAGCCAACAATATTCCTCAAGACGTTGGAAGAAGAAATCCTCCTCCTCTTCTTCATGAGGGATGTCATGCTAAGACACTTCAGAGGTATTGTCTTCTACATGGCTGTAGCCCTGGTGTGGTAGACCACACCAACCCTGGGCAGATGTCTTGTGGGTAACATTCTGTGTTCAAATATCATACTTGCCCATTGCCTTGGATTGAAGATATTGCCTGTTTACACCAGACACAATGCTGTTGCTACTGTCATATATATGAGTTACTGAAAGGCAATGAGTGTAGGATGGGAGAGAATGCTGGAGAAATGCTCTTCTCTAATGGAATTTTTGAGTAGGTCAAGAAGGCTATGCTAAACATGTTTGGGCTTCTAAACTTAATTTGATCAAAATAAGAAGTTCATAATCCAGCTATGGTAGCGCAAGCATTTAAACTCAGCATTCAGAAGGCCGGATAAGGCAGACTTCTGACTTAGAGACCAGCCTGGTCTACAAAGTGAGTTCCAGGGCAGCCAGTGGTAGACAAAGGAACCATGTCTCCAAATCAGCAACAATATTAACAACTAAAACAAAAAAAAAACAACAAAAACAAAACAAAACAAACAAACAAACAAAACAAAAAAACAAAAATGAAAAACAAACAAAAAACAAAACAAACAATCAAATCAGAAGTTAATAGGAGGTGTTAGTGACCCAAGTCTTAAATCCTAGTACTCAAGAGGCAGAGGGAGGCAAACCTTAGTGAGATAAAGGCTAGTCTATTCTACAGAGTGATTCTCCTAACAGCCAACGCTACACAGAAACACACTCAAAGTAAAATTAAACACCCATCCAAAGAAAAAACGAACAAACAAAACAACAACAACAACAAAAAAAAACCAAATAAATAAGGGAAACAAGGAAATTATCGAAGGGAAATTAACAAGTAATTCTCCACAGCTCAGAATAACATACTCAGATGAATATGTCTTCAGCCCTGAGCTAATTTGCCTCTTCTGAGGAACATCTCCTTGCATGTCTATGTCAATGTGGAAGTTGGTATGCCTTTTACCCAAAATGATCAAGGAGAGAACAGAATAAAGAAAATGAGCCAGAGTTGTTACCTACCCTCTCTTGTACCTGCAAGCTCTGAATTAGGTGGCAATATTCACAAATATCCCAGGGACACAGCACACCACTGGCCTTCTGTAATATGTCACCTGACCCAGCCTCAGGATTATTTGGTGATTATTTGCCACTGCAACTCTGGCCTCAACAAATCCAGGCAATATCAGCCATTTAGAACTAACATTTTCTAAAATACATACGGACAAAGAAGTGCTTTGACATTTTAATGGAATTGTGAAGGAGATATTGTTAGCAAGGATAATAAATTCAGGAGATCAACTAAACTGGATCAACCATGACCCTGGCCCCAAACATGGGAGAATTTAGAATGTACAGTTACTCAGTGTGGGAGGGAAAACTTTCAGCTTTCTATAGCTATGAGGGTCCCATTCACTTCATAAATGTACTTACCCAAAGAAAATGTCTTAGTCATCAAGATTCTGTCTTTTGATACAGACCAGGCAAAAAAAACTTGAGGAACAACGTTGGGCTTCAGGAGCTGACCCGCCTTTCATACACCACTGGGAAAATAGTGGACACACCTTCTAGGGATTCTAGTGCCTCCAAGTGGAATAGATGTGCAATCTATGGCCAGTGCTCTGTGACATCACCTAGTTCAGCTTGCATCATAGAACCCCACTCATGCTGGTTCCTTCCCTAATTACACCAGAGACATTAACCATCTAGGCTTTACGTTTTCATATGGCATTCTCGAAATACAAAATATAATCCCTACTGAAATGTCCTGATGACTTGAGTCACATTCTGCCCAAGTAATTCACACCTGTATTGTTTTTATCATTTTGGTGGTTGGGTTTCTGTTTATTCATTTGTTGATTGTTTGTTTTGTTTTTGTTTTTATTTTCCTCCTGTGAAAGCCTTCAGTTTCTGACTCACCAACATCCTTGGTGGTTATTTTCCCTGTTCCAACCTTTCCCTGGTTATCTTTAAACTGTTCTTAGTGTCAGAAATTGTGCCAGACTCTTTGAGGCAGCACATTGGATAGCACATCAAAATTCTGTTTATGAAAACCCAAAGTTAGAGCAATAAATATTTTATTCAAACAAAGCAGGAATTTTACAGGGTTAAGTACCTTATATTGAAGTAATTTGCAACCGTGAATCATTGATTCTTTGCAAAATGAGAAGGCAATCTAGCTCTTGTTCCTGCTTACAAAGTTGTGATGAAGTTAAACCCAATATCAACCAGTCATGTTTTAAAGGCTTTTAAAATTTATTAGTATTTCTGGTTACAAGTAATTTAGTAGATTAAATGCAGTAAAACAGGGTGAAATAGATTTGATAATTTTACTTTTGAAATATGGGTAAACAAAATATTGAATGCTGGTAAGTATGGAATTTACTTACAAATTATCAGGCACTTTAATTTTCCATGCCATATAGATCGTAAGTTCTTCCAGAAAAATTAATTTCAGGCCCTTACACGGTAACCATCACACTTTGTATATTTTTTTCATAGATGTTGACACTACCCATAGTGGGCTAGACCCTTCAACATCAGCCATCCAAAAAAGAACATTCCTTACAGGTGTGGCAACTGACCAATGTGATGGAGGCAGTTCTTTATCTGCGGTTCTATATTCCCAGGTTGAGTTAACAAAAAAAAAAAAATGCAAGAAGGACCATTTCACATCCATATCATAAACGTTGATTGCCTTACTGTGTGCAATAAACATGCGATAGATTAATACTAGATGTCAACCACTGGATGGATGGCTTAAAACATGAGAGAGAGAGAGAGAGTGACAGAGAGAGAGAAAGAGGAGAGAGAGAGAGAGAGAGAGAGAGAGAGAGAGAGAGAGAGAGAGAGAGAGAGAGAGAGAGAAAGAAAGAATGAGAGTTTTTGATATGTCATAGGGTGTTTGATATTTCAAGCCCAGTGCCAAATCACTTTTAATGAAAACACAAATCCTAATTCTTTCTAAACATCCCACCACCTGGAAAAATAACTCCTTTGAATATTTGATCTTCTGTGAGCCACAATTATTCAAACTAATAAAGTATGTAAAAGAAATTGAAATCAAGTAATAATTGTCCATGCCACTTCTTGGAATATTTTATATCATTACTTTTCTTTTCTTAGAGGTTAGGGTTATTTGCATAACAAGAGACTAATCAGTCCTCATTGTCACATCAGCCAAAGGCATCCTAACCCTGCCACATTTCTACTTGATTAATCACATTGGCATTACTTATTTGTATGGAAACATATCCCTTCATCCTGATTTAGTTAAAAGCGTGGGAACTGTTGATGTGCAATTAATTTTGTTCATAATGGGACAAAACAGAAGCCTACAGGATTGTTCCTGGGAGCTGAAGATTTCCCTTCCATTTAGTAAAATGTTATAAATATTATTTTAACACAAGCCTAAATTCGTAAAAAAGCTTTGTTTTCATATTTTAATTATTTACAGGTCGTTCTGTGCCATATAAAGGAAGGTAGAGAAGGAAAGCTGTTTTGGAATCACTGACACACACACTTAACTGAGGTCTCTTTGCATAGTAGCAAGATATACCCATCCGCTATATCTGGGGAGTTTGTTTCAGGAACTCTAATGATATAAAGTCCTCAGGACTCTAGGCTAAGATAACAGAACACTGCTTATAAGCTATGCAAGATAAGCTCTTGTATATTTTATTTATATTCATGTGTGTCTGCACACAGATCTGTACAGGTAAGTTCAAAGGTAGCGAAGGGTATAGTGTGATTTGCTCCTTCACTCTCTAATTTATCCCCTTTCTACAGGGTTTCTTGCTGAGCTAATATTGAGGCTGGCTTTCAGGAAGCCACAGTCACCTTCCTGTCTCTTCCCCTCCCAAAATCCTAAGCACTGGTGTTGTAAGTAAATAAACACAGGCATGAATTTGCCCCTGGGCCATCACCTCTGATCCTTCTTTATTTTAAATAATCTCTGGATTACTATTGCCCTTAATGTAATGAAACTGCTATACAAGGGTTTGTTATTTAGGAAATGGAAATATAAGTCGTCTGTATATGTTCAGTACAGACATTATATATTAAGAACTACATTCATTAATTCCTTGAGAAATTCATACAATGTATTTTGATGGAATTTATTTTTCAGTTCTCTTAATAACTACTCCCGGACCAAAACCAGATCCATTCCCACCTTAATCCTCCTTCCAACTTCATGTCTCCTTTTCTCCCCTTTGATACAACCCATTCAAATCAATTGTGTTGCCCATAAACTCTTGGACATGGAGCTACCAGTAGTGCCTGGCCAACCTATAACCTTCAAAGGGCATACCTTTGATGTAAACTGACTCTCCATCTTTCATTAACTGTCCATACCTTCTCAGATGGGGATGATGGATAGTGAGAACCTACCACTCATTGATGGAAGGCAGACTGGCCTGATTTTGTGCAGATAGAGACATACAGTTTCTCAATGACCTCTCTGCCTTACAAGATTTCCACTATCTCTTCATTGAGGGATCCTAAGACTCAGCTCCTCTACTTCTTGCCTCTTTCTGTGAGTATGTGTGTGGTTACAAGTGTGTCTATATTATAGATGTCTCATTTTACATCCAAGTCAACGCATAGTGGGGTTTGCAATCAACTGCTGGCACTATTTCACACTAGGCAATATGCTGTGATGCAGATGGTGGGACTAAATACCACACTGAAACTGGAGATGGCTAGAAATCATCACAGTTGGTTGTAGTATAGGTGAAATTTACACTTTTGACCTAAACATCTGGGTCCACCCTATGGCTTTTAGATGGAGGGATGTGGGATCAAGAACATTAACTTGCATTGCATTTTCCTTCTTCTTGAACTCATATTTTAAAATACCTCATGGAGGTGATGATTCTGTTGGCCTGGACGTTTTGCTTTTGTAACTGCTATACAGAGATATCCTTAAAGAGACAGATAGATCCTATCACTTTTTGTAACATAAAGAATTGTGTGGTGAAATGGGTTTGCAATGTCAGTCGTGGGTTTTGATGAAGGTTTTGGCCCCAAGTACAATGTTCAAAGATAGAACACTATACACAATCTGAAAAGTGATTGGACCCTGAGGGGTTTAATCAATGAGTTAATTGATTGATGGGTGTGCATTGAAGGGGTGAGAAACTTGTAAAGGAACTTGGTCATTTGGGACATGTCTTGGAAGTTATTTTTTTGTCTTTGGTCGCTTCCTGTGTTGATGCTTACTGGGTAATAATAAGTTGGACAACTGTTCTCCTTCATGCCCCTTTCATACTCTTGTGACTATGGACCTGTTTTCCTTGTTGCTAGGCATATCGGAACAGTGATGAAAATTATTTACATGAATGTGTCTCACTAGTGATACTGACTTTTCTGGTCCATTGTAACCATGCCTTAATTCTTTAAGCTTTTTTCTAGAAGAATCATGCTAACATTACACCGAAAGTTACTAAGTAGTTGTACCTGGAAGATTCTGCCAGTGTATCTGTTGTCTTAGTAATAAAGAACTTTGATTCTTCCCACACTGTTTTTTCCGCTGTATTCACTACTGTATTTTAATAGATTGCAATATCATATGAAGTAGCAGAAAATGAGGGGAAAATGGAAGGGAGATAAAAATGTGTTAGAATCATTAAATTACACACTTAAAAATAAAGAAATCAATGTATTTTTTATTATAGAAAGGATACTACAAAAAAAGCTGCTGAAAAGGTTTGACCAACTCATGGGAGATGGTATTTGTCATACCTCCTGTGATGTAGCTGTAAATAGTAGTGGGTTTATTACAGATGAATCAGACACCAATATAAGCATGAAGGGATAATACTCATTTGCCTCAGGAGAAAGAAATCAAGTAAAATTCATTAGATTTCTTTATGAGGAGTTTTTTTTTGTCATAGCTTTGGTGGCATAAAATTGGACAGATTGGCAAGTCTCCCAGTAAGTGTAACACACAGTAGAATTTCGGGGTTGTGAGGCTATAGGAAATATTCAGCTCATGTCACCTATTATTGAGTATCCTTGCTGATGGAGGTAGTCACCCTTCACTTATGCCATACATGGAAGTGTGTCTATGCAGGGGCAGAATGCAATAGATGGTGTTGAGTAAAGTTTTTGTAGGTTATGGTGTAAGTTAAACATTACAGTGATGGGATATTATTTTTTTTCCAATTTTGACAATCCACAGTTACCTGAGAAGAGAGAACAATTGAAGATTAGTCTCTATTCACTTACTTGTTCATTAGGTAAGTCTATGGGATATTCTCTTGGCTAATGATTGATGTGGGAGGGCCCATCACTGTGGCTAAGCTCATCAGTAGTCCTTAATAAATGGGAGACTTTTAGGCTGTATTTTAAAAAAATAGCTGAACGAGCCATGGGAAAAGTGGTGGTTTGAATAATAAAGTCACCTATAGACACATATATATGAATATTTAGTCACCAGAAAGTGGCAGTGAGTTTAAATTTAGAAGGAATAAGAGAAGGTGTGGCTTCATTGGAGAAAGTGGGCGTATCAACAAGGATGGGTATGAGTTTTCAAGAAGCCAATGCAATGGCAGAATCTATCTCTTTTCCTAAGGATCAATAATTCTCTATTGCTCCAGTGATGGGGTCCCTCTCGTGATGATTGTCCAATCATCTGAAAATGTAAGCAAGCCTCCAGTTAAATGCCCTGTTTTCTTCTTTTTCTTTTTTTTCCCATTTTTTATTAGGTATTTAGCTCATTTACATTTCCAATGCTATACCAAATTCTCCCATACCCACCCACCCCCACTCCCCTACCCGCCCACTCCCCCTTTTTGGCCCTGGCATTCCCCTGTACTGGGGCATATAAAGTTTGCTTGTCCAATGGGCCTCTCTTTCCAGTGATGGCCGACTAGGCCATCTTTTGATACATATGCAGCTAGAATCAAGAGCTCTGGTGTACTGGTTAGTTCATAATGTTGTTTCACCTATAGGGTTTCAGATCCCTTTAGCTCCCTGAGTACTTTATCTAGCTCCTCCATTGGGAGCTCTGTGATCCATCCATTAGCTGACTGTGAGCATCCACTTCTGTGTTTGCTAGGCTCCACATAGTCTCACAAGAGACAGCTACATCTGGGTCCTTTCGATAAAATCTTGCTAGTGTATGCAATGGTGTCAGCTTTTGGATGCTGATTATGGGGTGGATCCCTGAATATGGCAGTCTCTACATGGTCCATCCTTTCATCTCAGCTCCAAACTTTGTCTCTGCAACTCCTTCCATGGGTGTTTTGTTCCCACTTCTAAGGAGAGGCATAGTGTCCACACTTCAGTCTTCATTTTTCTTGAGTTTCATGTGTTTAGGAAATTGTATCTTATATCTTGGGTATCCTAGGTTTTGGGCTAATATCCACTTATCAATGAGTACATATTGTGTGAGTTCCTTTGTGAATGTGTTACCTCACTCAGGATGATGCCCTCCAGGTCCATCCTTTTGGCTAGGAATTTCATAAATTCGTTCTTTTTAATAGCTGAGTAATACTCCATTGTGTAGATGTACCACATTTTCTGTATCCATTCCTCTGTTGAGGGGTATCTGAATTCTTTCCAGCTTCTGACTATTATAAATAAGGCGGCGATGAACATAGTGGAGCATGAGTCCTTCTTAGCAGTTGGGACATCTTCTGGATATATGCCCAGGAGAGGTATTGCTGGATCCTTTCTGGATCCTCCGGTAGTACTATGACCAATTTTCTGAGGAACCACCAGACTGATTTCCAGAGTGGTTGTACAAGCCTGCAATCCCACCAACAATGGAGGAGTGTTCCTCTTTCTCCACATCCATGCCAGCATCTGCTGTCACCTGAATTTTTGATCTTAGCCATTCTGACTGGTGTGAGGTGGAATCTCAGGGTTGTTTTGATTTGCACTTCCCTGATGATTAAGGATGTTGAACATTTTTTCAGGTGCTTCTCTGCCATTCGGTATTCCTCAGGTGAGAATTCTTTGTTCAGTTCTGAGCCCCATTTTTTAATGGGGTTATTTGATTTTCTGAAGTCCACCTTCTTGAGTTCTTTATATATGTTGGATATTAGTCCCCTATCTGATTTAGGATAGGTAAAGATCCTTTCCCAATCTGTTGGTGGTCTTTTTGTCTTATTGACGGTGCCTTTTGCCTTGCAGAAACTTTGGAGTTTCACTAGGTCCCGTTTGTCAATTTTTGATCTTACAGCACAAGCCATTGCTGTTCCGTTCAGGAATTTATCCCCTGTGCCCATATCTTCAAGGCTTTTCCCCACTTTCTCCTCTATAAGTTTCAGTGTCTCTGGTTTTATGTGAAGTTCCTTGATCCACTTAGATTTGACCTTACTACAAGGAGATATGTATGGATCGATTCACATTCTTCTACATGATAACAACCAGTTGTGCCAGCACCAATTGTTGAAAATGCTGTCTTTCTTCCACTGGATGGTTTTAGCTCTCTTGTCGAAGATCAAGTGACCATAGGTGTGTGGGTTCATTTCTGGGTCTTCAATTCTATTCCATTGGTCTACTTGTCTGTCTCTATACCAGTATCATGCAGTTTTTATCACAAATGCTCTGTAGCTTTAGATCAGGCATGGTGATTCCACCAGAGGTTCTTTTATCCTTGAGAAGAGTTTTTGTTATCCTACGTTTTTTGTTATTCCAGATGAATTTCCAAATTGCTCCTTCTAATTCGTTGAAGAATTGAGTTGGAATTTTGATGGGGATTGCATTGAATCTGTAGATTGATTTTGGCAAGATAGCCATTTTTACAATGTTGATCCTGCCAATCCATGAGCATGGGAGATCTTTCCATCTTCTGAGATCTTCTTTAATTTCTTTCTACAGTGACTTGAAGTTTTTATCACACAGATCTTTCACTTCTTTAGTTAGAGTCACGCCGAGATATTTATTAATATTTGTGACTATTGAGAAGGGTGTTATTTCCCTAATTTCTTTCTCATCCTGTTTATTACATAGTACTTGAAGAATGAGCCAGAGCAATTCGACAACAAAAGGAGATCAAGTGGATATAAATTGGAAAAGAGGAAGTAAAAATATCACTTTTTGCAGATGATATGATAGTATATATAAGTGACCCTAAAAATTCCTCCAGAGAACACCAAAACCTGATAAACAGCTTTGGTGAAGTAGCTGGATATAAAATTAACTCAAACAAGTCAATGGCCTTTCTCTACACAAAGAATGCCTTGTTTTCTAATAGTTGCCGTCACCATATGTGTCTCTTCATAGCAATAGAACAGTGGCTAAGACAGTGGCAAGCCAATAAGCAGTGTTTGCTGTTACTGACTCAACTTCCTGTTTTGTCTTCCTCAGTGACAATCTGTATTCTTTTTATTTCCAAGTTATTTTTTATTGTAGTATTCTACATGGTGAGAAAGAAGAAAACTAGAACAATTACATCTCAGGTACGTACATGAGTATAGCTTATCTCTAAGTAAAAATAAAATGTCTACACATTGACATTGGCACTGTTAGACATTTTTTCCCTAAGAATACCTTACTGTTTTTATTCTTGTAAGGATTCACCATGTCAAAGAGCAAATTCCATAGCAAAGGTTTTATTCAGCTTATACTTCCACATTGCTGTTTATCACCAAAGAAGTTGGGACAGAAACTGAAACAACACAGGATCCTGGAATCAGAGGCTCATTCATAGGCTATGGAGTGGTGATGCTTATTGTCTTGCTCCTCTAATCTTGCTTAGCTTGCTTTCTTAAAGAACCCAGGACTACCACCACAAGGATGTCAACACCCACAATGGAGTGGGTGCTCTCCCATCAATTAAGAAAATTCCTAACAGCTGGATCTTATGGAGGCATCTTCTCAACTGAGGTTCCTTCTCTTTGAAGACTCTAGATCTTGTCAAGTTGCTATGAAACCAGTGTGGCATTCTAAATATAGTTGGCCTATGAGGAGGTGTGTCCTTGTAGGAATAGGTCTGGCCTTGCTGGAGGAAGCATATCACTCTGGGGCTTTAAAGCTCTACCAGTGTGGAAGAGACCCTACCTGTATGCAAAATACATAGTTTTTCCTCGAAGCATTTGGATGAAGGTGCATAATTCTAAACTTCCTCTCCACCACCATGTCTGCCTAGACAGTGCCATATTTTCTGCCTTGATGATCATGGAGTGAACCTCTGAACGTGTAATGAAATGTAAAAAAGCCCTAATGAAATGAGTCTCTTATGAGTGGCCTTGGTCATGGTGTCTTTTCACAGCAACTAATCTCTAACTAATAGAATCAGTTACTGCAGAAACTCACAGATATTAAAATAAATCAACAATCGAGATTATTATCAAGTGCTAAAGCATGCAAACTTATTCTAGAGAGAAAAACTGTTATGAATGAGTCTATGGCATGACTCTCTCAAAAAAGAAAAAGAAAAAAAAGTAAGAAGGACCATTTCACAGTCATATCATCAATATTGATTGCCTCACTGTGTGAAATAGACAAGAAATGGATTAACATTAGATGTCAACCACTGGATGAATGGCTTAAAACGAGAGCGAGACAGAGAGGGAGAGAGAGAGAGGGTGAGAGAGAGAGAGAGAGTGAGAGAGAGAGAGAGGGTGATAGAGAGAGAAAGAGAGAGAAAGAGAGAGAAAGAGAGAGAATGAGGAGAGAGAAAAATGAGACGAAAGAATGAGAAAGAGAGAGAAAGAATGAGAGAGAGATAGCCTGATGGGTTTTTGATACTTCAAGCCTCAGTGGCCAATATCCTCAGAAAATTACAAGCTGATAAGGAATTAGTTGAAGAACAATACCTTTTGGGTCATTTTCAAACTTCTGTATCTCCATGGAATACCCCATTTTTTTTTTATCAGAAAGATGCATTTTCAATTAAAAGTACCTTCCTTGAAATTTTGATCTTATTTTTGGTACAAAGGACTCATAATCTAATTTTTTAAAAGAATCATATTTCCAAGTGGTGGTGGCAAACACCTTTAATCCCAGCACTCGAAAAGCAGAGACAGGTGAATTTCTAAGTTCGAGGCCAACCTGGTCTACAGGGTGATTTCCAGAACAACCATGGCTACACAGAGAAACACTGTTTTGAAAACTCAAAGAGAGAGAGAGAGAGAGAGAGAGAGAGAGAGAGAGAGAGAGAGAGAGAGAGAGAGAGAGAGAGAGAGGGAGGGAGGGAGGGAGGGAGGGAGGGAGGGAGGGAGGGAGGGAGAGAAAGAGAGAGAGAGAGAGAGAAAGAGAGTTTCTATACAGAGAACAAATATGAAAGGTTTTCAAACTGACTTTCATTTTCCAAGTATGGTAAGAACCCTAGAGTTAGTAACAAAGTACACAGAACACAACACATAGCAGACAAAAGTACAAAGCACACTCAAATAGAAAGAAAGGCATCAAAATAGTGAATGTGAGTACCTTTTTAATGGAGCACAAACACTCTCCCATTCTCCATGAGAACCCAATAAAATCCCTGTTGTCTCCAAAGACTTTGAGTAGGAATTCATCCAGTATCCTTTCTCTTCTATTTGGTTAGAGCTGACTCAAACCTGCAAGGTCCAGGACAGAAAAAATAGACTCCCTCATCCAATTTGGTATGTGTGTTTCCAGGTAGTGTTAAAGATCCTCACATGCTTAGACCACTAAAATAGAGCACATCTATTCTACCACAGTTACGGAAGGCAACATTGTAAAAATCAAGGGGCTGGCTAGTTTTCCTAGTTGCTGGCACTGTGGTTGGCAACCTGTAGGTTGCTAGTCCTTGTGACAAATTTCACAGGAGTTGTCCTAGACTATCTGTATGTCAGAAATGTATGTTATAATTCATATCAGTAGGACATTTCAGTTATGAAGCAGCAAAAAATATTTTTACGGTTGGGGCACCACACAGCATAAGGAAGTATATATATGAAGGAACCGCAGTATTAAAAAGGTGGAGAACCACTCTCTGGAACTTTGAAAACTGAAGCATGGTGTGCCTCCCAGACTGTCTTTGACATGAGTCTGAGATATACTTCTGACTCTGATCTTCTTGTTACCTTTTGTTTCTTGTGATCATATGGGGTTAACCTAGAAAGTATATTCAAATGCCCTATGTGAGAGCATGTTCAGAATTCATTTTGTGAAGCAATGTGCTCTAGTATATTTAGGACAGAGCTGTCTTTGGGACCAGTCCTCTTCTGTATGCCTGTGTGTCATTCATTTTCTCTTTATTTGTTTATTGTTTTTTGTTTTTTCGAGGCAGGGATTCTCTGTTTAGCCCTGGTTGTCATGGAATTCAATCTGGAGTTCAGGCTGGCCTTGAACTCATAAATTTGCCTGCCCCTGCCTCTGCCTACCAAAAGCAGGGATAAAAGGTATGCACCACTACACTGTCTTCTTTTATTTATCATTCTGCTATTAACTTATTGTGTCTAGGTGGTTGTTTTCAATCTATTTTGTTTTATTTTATTTTATTTTATGAGGCATTTTCTTTATTTTCATTTCAAATGTTATCCCCTTCCCTGGTTTCCCCTCTGAAAACCCACTATGCCATCCCTCCTCTCAGTAATCAACAAAATACCCACTCCTACTTCCTAGTCCTGACATTCCCTTACACTGGGGTATAGAGCCTTCTCCTGAACAGGAGCTTCACCTCTCACTGGTGTCCAAATAGGCCATTCTCTGCTACATATGAAGCTGCAGCCATGGGCCCCGCCCTATGTGCTCTTTGGTTGGTCTTTTTTTAATTGTATATTTTCTTTATATACATTTCAAATGATGTCCGTTTTCAGTTTCCCACCCTTCCAGAAACCCTCTATCCCATCCCCTCCCCACTGCTTTCATGAGGGTCTTCCTCCATCTGGATACCCATTCCCACATCGCATTGTGGTGGCTAGCAAGGTTACCTCTCTGTCTCCTCATCATTCTACAGCATATTGGTGATCCTGTGGGTGATGGGGAAAAGAACACTGGATTCTGACCATTGCAGAGTACCATCCAGTACATCAATCTCAAGCCACACGTGGGTACATCTTCCTCAAAAGTATCTTGTCCTGTTCATAGCAGCTAGTTGGCTATTTTGTGTACCTGGGCCAAGATTGAGGTGTCTGCTACCTGCACAAGCACTTCCCACTACACTTTGGGGATCATCTGTGCCAGGAAGTCAGGGTTGAACTCCACAGGGTTTTTGAGGATTTAAGTGGCCTGTAGGCTCAGACAGAACACTTGCATGCCCACACCCCACACATGTGAGTTTAGCAGGTTGTAGATTAGCAGTTTCACACTGTCACATTGGAGTTCTTGACAGGACTTATTTTTTTCATCATTAATTTAGTTATCTATTTACAATTTAAATGATAACTTCCTTCACAGTTTCCCATCAACAAATCCCCATTCCAATCCCCCTCTCCTCCCTTCTTTTTTGAAAAAGATTAGTTTGTGTTATTCTTCCACATCACACTCCATCACTCAGTGAAATCAGGGCAGGAACCCATGTAGGATTATAGGCAGGGTACATGGAGCAAGGTTGCTTATTGGCTTGTTTCTCAACACAGTTTTCTCAGCTTTTCTACTTACAAAATTTAAAAATGCCTTTTAAATTTTATTTTAATAACATATATGTATATATAAAAATGTTTTGTTTGCGTGAATGTCTGTGGGCCTTTTTTGTCCAGGGTTCACAGAGTCCATAAGAGCGAGCTTGGTCCCTTGATATTGGAGCTTAATGTGGCTGTGAGCTGCCACCTGAGTTCTGTGATTCAAATCCTGACCTTCTAAGAGAGCAGCCAGTTCTCTTAAACACTGAGCCATTTTTCAAACACTACCCTCAGGTTGCTTTCTTATATATTTTATCACCATCTTTGCAGAGATAGCACCACTCAATGAGTACTGGATCCTCTCCCATCAACTGTTAATCAGCTGTCTCATGTGAGACTATGCCAGGGCCTAGCAAACACAGACATGGATACTCACAGTCAGCTATTATATGGATCACAGGGTTCCCAATGGAGGAGATAGAGAAAGTACACAAGAAGCTAAAGGAATCTGCAACCCTACAGATGGAACCACATTATTAACTTATCAGTACCCCGGAGCTCTGGACTCTAGCTACATTTGTATCAAAAGATGACCTAGTCAGCCATCACTGGAAAGAGAGGCCCATTGGACAACCAAACTTTATATGCCCCAGTACAGGGCAATGCTAGAGCCAAAAAATAAATGGGAATTGGTGGGTAGGGAAGTGGGGAGGAGGGTATGGGGAACCTTTGGTGTAGCATTGGAAATGTAATTGAGGAAAAGACGTAATAAAAATATTTTTTAAAAAAGAAGGACTGAAGTATCTAAAAAAAAAAGGGGGGGGGGAATATCCAACAGTCAAATTAGACCCAGAACGACACAAATTGCATGTTTTCACCTATGTATGGAGTTAGCTTGTAAGGTTTATATATGTTTGTTTTTCATTTAGGGTAACAGAGATGAGCTATCTAGTAAGGAACCATAAAGAAGGAGGAGTTCTTCCAAGGAAGGGGAAGTAGAATATAGTGGTATAAAGGAATGAAGAAGACACTAAAATAGGAGGGTTAAATGTGGAGGGAAATATCAGGCCAAGCATCTGAGACTAGAAAGGTCATAAAACACTAAGTGAAAATCTGCCATCATAAATTTTGTTAAATAACCACAGCAGTAAAATGACTTCTCATGAATCCTAATGGCTCCACCCATATGTTAGTATATATGCCTCAGCCTTCATCAGAGGTGAGTTTCCTACAAAACTGGTAATAATCACAGAAAGACACAACTGGACAATGCACAGAGAGTGAGAGACTCAGAGAATTAAAGATTAAAGAGGATGCCTTTATCGAGCTCTCTCCTTCAAGAATCAGGAATCTATGCAAAGAAAAGTCAGAAAAATAATCCTGACCAGAGGTAGAGATAATGGATAGTATCAATGAATTGTATCATGGGTATTCCATGTTTTTTTTTTTTTTTGCCTAATATACACTTAAGAATGAGTGCATATTATGTGTGTTCTTGTTTTTGGGTGATGTTCTATAAGTATCTGTTAAATTCATTTGGCCCATAACTTCTGTTAATTTCACTGTGTCTCTGAGTTCGATGGTAGGAGGATAAACAGAGAGATGGATACTTTCAGGTCACATAAAATGGAAAATTTAAAGAAAATTTTCTAAGAAAACAAATAAACATGGCTATAGCCTCATCTAATGTAGACAGATCCAATTTGAGGTTCCCTCTTCCCAGGTGACTTTAGCTTCATGTCAAGAAGGCAAACACTTACTAGCACACACAGGTTAACATAAAAGCATTTACAGCCATGTATAAAAACATCACACCAATGAACTAAGATATTATGTGGACGTTCCATGGCATAAACTTCAGAAAGACATAATTTTTTTACAGTTTATCTCAGCTTTAAAGTGTAAATCCTCAAAGGAGGGCCATGGTCCAGTGCTGTTCTCAATAGACAGCTCCTGATTTTCTAGACTCACCTCTTATATTAATCTGTGAAGTCACCTCACAATCTCACATTTCTTCTGCACAGCATTAGAGATGCCAATTAAAACTAGACTTTGGAAGTATATTAATAAGTTGGCCTTATCTTCATATTCCCTGCCCTTAATCATGGGAAACTCGCCCAGACTAGATGTCTCAGCCATTCTCACCGACAGTTTTCCTGGTAAATAGGTGGTTGAGAGAAAGAAATTATTTTAAGACCCAACCAGTTTAGTTTATCAGGATATTTGAAATGAAGCTGACATCATTTGGCACAAAAAATAAAGAGAGTCCCCTGTTTTGTGGAGAACTGAGAGAGAATTAAGGACTGGGGCCAGGAGGGTAAGTGACTATCCTTAAGGAGAGTCAGTCCAGACCTAGAGGCTGGGTCTGACAGCATGCAGAGGAGTGCAGTTCAATTCCCTGCAGCTTCCTGGAAGGAGCACTGTTTTTCTTCAAATTGTGACAGGGATGGCACCCACAAGGGGGCAGAATGCAGTGGTGTTCTAGACTTCTTTTGAGCCATCATGGTACTGATTACCACTCTTTCACTTGCTATTACAGATGAGCAAACTCAATAGGGTGACAAGTATGATCTGCTGACTTCAGAATCTCTAATTGCAAAACCCTTACAGGGCATGCCATTTTCCCTCCATGCTTGGAATAAAAAGAAAGGATTGGGCTCACAGGACTAAGCATCCTCTGACTAGCTTTTAGAGAAGAGGCTGCACTGAAGTCCAAAATTGAGACTTTGGTGTTTACTGAGAGTTTAAAAGCTAAGAACCTGTAACATTTGCTCTGTGGTACTGAAAAATATTGTTCTGAAAAGTGTATGAGAACATAAAGATGAACATGTAGCTTAAGGAGCACCATTACTCTGATAGAACATCAGGCACCTGACATTCATTTAATATTTTGAAATAACCACCAAATCCCAAAAAAAACCCTCCTCACGTGTACATTACAAGTTTCTGCTCCGGCCTAAGATACAAGTCTTCAAGAAAACACAATATGGCACTAGTCAGAAAAAGAAGTCATTTATTGATCAAGTTGCCTTATTAACAAAAAATATCAGCAATAAATTGACGTTGCTTAAAACCTACATAAATTTGGAATAAATGGAAATAAAATTTCAGTAACAGATCAGGAGTACAATAAAAACATTATAATGTTACAGTAATATGGAGAGAAATAACTAGTGTTAAAGAATTCAAATCCCTGTCTAAGCTAGAGATGTGACTCGATGGTAGTGTTTGATTTGCATACATGCTAAACCCACCACCAGAAAAGAAAAACAAAACAGACACCAAAAAAAGAAGATACTCACAATTCAGTTTATCTGTTTGTTGTGAGTAAATCCACAGCAAATATGAATGGTTAACAACACAGGAAGGTATTATGCAAAAGAAGTCACACACACTCACCCTCATGCACACACACACACACACACACAAGGAAAAAGAACACAGAAGAAAAAAGAACAGTCCAGTCAGGAAGCTATTGAAGAGAGTCCTTTAAAACTTATGATAAAGAAGATAAAGTGTATTTCTTCACAATTGGTGGTTTCTGGTGGACAGTAATTAAGGATTCATTTTTATAGTTGGTGTTTGATATTTTCTAGGATCTTCTTTTTATAACCCCTAACGCTAGATAGGACAAAAATAAGGGTATATTAGAGAGAGGAATTAGAAAATCTCTGAATTTAATTTCTTTCCTTGTTCTTCTCCTTTAATTATGGCTACTAACAAACCACAACCAACTTGTGTAACCAACCACCAACCACCAGACTAAAAGTACAAGTTTTGACAATAAATCTTGTGCAAAGTTAATGCAGCAGGAGTTCTTCACTAATGGATGTTGTGAGTATGTAAATATAGTATTCCACCAAAGACTTACTAACTCTGATTTCTATACTTCTTGCAGTCAGCTGTTTACTATTTTAATATTAGTCATACCTGTTCTATGCAGTGCCATGTGTGTTGATGAAAATAATTTTCATCTCGGGAACACAAATGAAATGCAAATATTGTGTGTAAATCTCTGTTAGTGTTGCTTCATGAACATGATTTATCCATGGAGTTACAGTACTAATGGTCTGTGCATGCAGTATACTGTGTCTGTGATGATAAAGAGTCTCACCGGCGAGAACACACACACACAGGACACACTCAGATCCTTCTGCAGCATAGCTTTAATCCATCTCAAGAGAAAGATGATTAGCTTTTGGGCGAGGAGGCTTAGAACACAGGAAACTCGGTCCTTAAATAGACCACAAGAAGTGTTAGAGACATATTTCACCCTAAGGGCTGCTCACTATCAGCCCATATGACGCCACAGAACAGGAAGGGCACAAAGAATGGAAAAATACCCCAGCACATACACAGACTATTTCTTTACCAGTTAGAACAACGGATGTCAGCGCCATCTTGTAATGGAGATTGAAAGGGCAGCTCCTCACAGTATACATTCAGTGTACATAGCTAGATATTCCTATTTAGTATTTTATGATATACTATATATAACATACAGTGTATACTTAGAAGATGAATCCAGTACAGGATTAGGATTTTTAAAAAGTTGTGTGAGAGCTTTGTGATAATATATATATATATATATATATATTTATTTATATATCTTAATAGACTTGGCTGAGTTTCTGGAGCCATTTATGTGTTATTTTCCAATGAATCATAATTTCCTTTTATTCTGTGACTGGGAGAGACAGACTTATTATAAGAAAGAAAACCATTAGCCTGGGATCTCTCCTATTATAAGTATTCCTTGGGTCTGGGTGGTCAATTAGACAGAAACCATGTCTTGGTATACTGGTTGTAATCTGAGAAATTTGTTGCAACCAATCACTCCATCTCTCAGGACACTTGAGTTAATGTAACTTCCTAAAAGGTCTAAAAATTAGAAAGACACACACTAGGTACATGCACACCACACATTCTGACTCTGTCTCTGATTCTGAATCTCCCTTTGACTGTCCCTGTGACTCTGCCTGTCCTTCCTTTTCTCCTTCTTCATTCTCTATCTCAGCCTGTTTCTCAACCTCTGCATCTGTGTCTGCCTGTGTTTCTTCCTTTTCCTCTTCTTTTGCTTGTGCAGCTGCCTATTCATTAGTGCTGAGATATCATGCAGAATAATGTAGTTTTAGAACTGATCTACTGTGGAATTTGTTTTACATCAACACTAGGTGCCTGTCTACCTACTACTAAAACCATTTAATTGATTTTCAATCTTCAATATAATCAGAGATGTATCCAAATTCATAGGGCAACAATTGCTATGTAACTGTCTGATGCTCATCGGTCACTGCACTGTTTTGAACAAAGAGTTTTTTAGTCAGAAGTTTAAGCACAGGCAGATAACATTATTGCAAGCATACAGTCCTGTCTTGATTTCAATGAGATAAAAATTGGGACCCAAAACTACCAAATGATGTAATGGATTCTATCTGTTTTCAACTTTCAGGTTTTAAACTGTGTTATCTATAGAAGTCTGGACAACACCTTGATCAGAGCTGGTAAGTGGAGACAGGAACTGAAGCAAAGACTATGGAAGAACTCTGGCTTACTCTCCTCCAGGTCATTGGGATGTGGGGTCCTAGGTGGTGTAAAACAGAAAAGAATGAAAAAATAAGTATCAAATATATCAAAATTTTTGACCTACATCCACATTTTGAGGTCCTCTCCTAATAGTATGTGTGATCATTTGGAAATCAAGTTTTATATGGCAATTGGTAAACTGTAGAATTTTCATTATTTCTATTTTATGAATGTTTTACCTGAAGGGGTGTGTCTGCTGCCTGTGCACTAAACTGGACCGTGTAGAGATCAGAAGTTAGATAGTATCAGATCCCCTGAAACAGCACTTACCTGTGGCTGTGACAAACAAGATGGGCCCTGGTAATTGAATCCTGTAACCTGTGCACAGGGGCCAATGATCTTATACTCTAAGCCATGTACCACCTCCCCATTTTCTCATGAGCGAAAAATGGTGTAGGAACACAATCTTTCTCAAAAGGTCCAAATTCATCTAAGAGTAAATTAATTCTTATAAGTCTTTCTTAAAAAATCACCACCACTACAACAAGAAAAAATTGATAAAGAGAGAGAAATCTGAATAGGATGTTTGTGATCTGTGGTGAATTCTAACCAAGAGTAAGCTAATACACTATATAAAGCTGTACTGAGAAGCTTTAAGAAGGCAGGTATCTCACTCTGACCAGGGCTAAGGTTGTTTCGACTGTATTGGCTTTATTCTTCTGGAGATTCTTGTCAGGAATGGCGTCCTTTTACCAGACCACAACAGGAAACCTTCCATATGTCTCCTTTGGTGTCTGGGCATAGGATATGTGAGATGCATCAAGACTGATTAAAGGTCATGTTCCCTAGATGTGAAACTGTTTCCAGGAATACGATGGTATACACAAGGTCAACTCCAGAATACATAGCATCAGGTCTTTCTTGGCCAATTCAAAATTGGCGCCAAAATCTCAAGAGACAATATATGTGTTGACAGACTTGCTGCTATCACACAGGTCGTGGCTTCAATTTCCAGCAATTACATTGTGACTGTTTCTCTGTCTCTCTATCTGTCTCTCTGTCTCTCTGTCTCTCTGTCTCTCTGTCTCTCTGCCTCTCTCTCTTTCCTTCTAACTTCCCCACTCTCTGTATTGCTATCTCTCTGTATCTCAGTCTCAGTCTGTGTTTCTCTCTTTCCCTCTCACTCCCTGCCCCCCCTTTCTTTCTCATCCTCCCTGTAATTCCAGCAGCATATGCTGCTGTATCCTCTTCTGTCCTCTGATGTATTACATATAAGAAGTGTCCATGCAAACTGTAATGTTCACAAACAACCATATCTGCCTTCGCAGATTGAAAAAATAAATAAAAAAATAATGTCTAGATTAGGAGTCTCAATCATCTGTGAAAGGTAGGAGAGAGTGATCACTGTGTGTCACCTCATTTAGAAACAGAGTACCCAAGGAATAGAGCCTACTCCCCACACCCATGGAATGAACACCACATGCAAGAGGAGGGATTTTGGAAGAGGAACTCATTCCTGGTCTTTCCAAGAGGAGTGTTTTGGTGGGTGAGCACATCAACAGAACAGAATTCTCACAGCATGTAATTGCCCCCTCCCACCAGAAACCAAAGTCACCTTGGTGGGACCAGGAGCAGTTCACCTGCCTCTTCAGGTTGCTTTTGTTTAACTGCCTTTGGAGACAGCAGTTGGAGCTGCTGCTACCTGCTGGAAAGGTGGCTTCTAATGGGACAATTCATTGGTCTGTAGAATTCAAACAATTTTGGACCCTATGAAAGTAACGGATTGTCCAAATGCTCCCGGACTGAGAATCTTGGGGAAGCTCTAGGTTTTTTCTTAATCTGCAATGTCATTTAGACATTAGAGCAAGCAGAGATGATTTGCTCCTTCTCTTAGGCAATCAGATTTTATCCTGGAAGACAACCGTTGTGAGCCTTGAGAGGGTTTGCTGGAGGAGAAGGGATATTGACAGTGCTCTACCCAACCTGCAAGGCACACAGCTAGACCTTGTTCCCTCTGATGCATAGAAGTGTCTGATGGTATTAGATGGGATTCTTGATGAGGACAGAATCTGAGGAAAGGTTCCTGGTAGAGAAATGAAGTGCAGTTATACAACCTAGAAAGTATATACCATTGATCATTATGAGCCTGAAACAGAAAGCACCCAAGCATTGGACCTAATGTATGATTGGTGAGACAGATTGAAGAGATTTTGTTTGTTTTGAATTCTCTGTATAGGTATGGATACATTGTCTCATGGGAAGGGGGAGTGTGGATTCCCTGTGGTTACTAAAATAGAAGAAGTTGTAAACAGCCTATGGAAATGTGGCAAGTCCAAGTGTATGCTGTGCATGAGCTGCCAGTGTTCAGAAATGCTGAGCCATCACTTCAGATTCAATAAGATATTTAAAGAAGAAAACCAGAAGAAAAAACTTAAGGGGACTGTTGTGAATTTTAATGAGACATTTTTAATTATTTTTACTGATTTATATAACATATGCCAAATGGTGTGTCCAGTCTTTTAAACATGGCTTGATTGTTCCTTTCAAAGTATCTTGATTATTATTCCCAGAGACAGGATTTACAATCTGTACATTCAAATTCTTATTTGTACTTCCCAATTCCTCCCTGTTTCTTTTGTTTTTCTTCTCTGGAACTGGATATTTCTGTATAGTCCTAGATTTCTGTGCTTTCCTGTGCAGATCAGCAGAGAATTCATCTCTACCTGGTTTTGATTCCCATATCCTGAGATTAAAGTCCTTTCTAAGCAGATCTCAACACCTTTTTTTAAAATTTTCTGTCTCACAGTTCTTGAAGAATAGATGGGGGAGCAGAGAAAATTTCACCCCAAAAAATTGGCAATTAGTGGCTGCAGGTGTGAGGGCCAGTTTTCTTCATAGATTTGGCTCCTCAGAGGCTGCCCATGTTCCAGTGGATGTGTTTCCCTAACCCCACATATGTAGTCAGCACTAAATTCACTCAGTGGTCTTTATTAAAATGTGCATGGAATTAAGGCTAAAAGTGATACAGGAGAAATGGAGAGCAATTCAAGGAGGAGAAGATGGTGATGGATTTACTCAAACTCATTATGTTTATGTACAAAGTTCTTCAGCAAAACCTTTAAAACTAAGTAAGTAAGTAAATAAGTAAATAAGTAAGCAATAAGCAAGCAAGCAAGTAAGTAAAAAATAAATATATGTGTAAATAGACAAATATATTTTTATGCAATCTCACGTGCAATAGGCATGAAAGTCTGTGTGTGTGTGTGTGTGTGTGTGTGTGTCTTTGTGTGTGTGTGCATACATGCATACAGGAGTGTTTGCAGGTATGTAGCAGTTTGATGATTAGAATATCCTTGGCCCATGGGAAGTGGCACTATTAGCAGATGTGGCCTTGATCATTGTGTAGGCTGGCTTTTATCTAGTGCTCAAACTCTGCCCAGTGATGAAGAGAGATGCTTTTCCTTGCTGCTTTGGCCACAAGCTTCCTCCTGTTTGCTTTCAGATTAAGATATAGAAAACTTCTTTCCTTCTACAACGCCCCTTCTACCTGGATGTTGCCATGCTTCCCACCATGATAATAATGTACTGACCTGACCCTCTAAAACTGTAAGACAACCTCTATTAAATTTTCCTTTATAAGAGTTGCCTGAGTCATGGTGTCTCTTCACAGCAATGAAACCCTATCAAACATAGGCAGAATCTTAGCCTGATTTTTAATGTTTTCAAGATGATTACAGCCAACATGCAAGCACAAAGTAAAGATGATGAAGGAGTCTTATTTTCAATTGTTTCTGATGATTGTTTCTTGAATGAAAGCTGGGGATTGGAAGAATTGGAGAGTGATGGAAAGGAGAAAGTAAGAATGCAAAGACCTGTTGGGCTCCTGCCACTTGCTTTTGCATTCAATATTTCAAATTTTAAAACAACAACCAACAACAATAACAAACAATGACAGGACGCCCATATAACAGACTCAGAGAGAAGAAACCAAAGGACATTACCTACTTGTACCTCACTTTCCAGCTAATGTCTGGTGTATTGAGCCGATGGATTTTGCTGTCAAACCCTGATGATTAATTCCTAGATTGGATCCACTAACACAATGATGAATGAAACTGTGGCCAATAGGGACAGACTATTGTTTTTTATCCTGTACAATCAAACCATTAGGGAAATAACAAGCACAACTCACATATATGTATATTTGTTTTTTCACACTTATAATTGGAATTGTTACTATATATCCCGGTTCTTTGCATTTTATCTCCATTAGTGTGTTGTTTTCACTCCTTACTTGCTACATAGAAAACTGCTTCTTTTACACTATGTTTCATTTAGGGTGCACAATGGAAGCTAAAGACTAACTCCATCCATTACAAAGCAGGGCTCTCTGTCCTTTTTCCTGAATTGAAATGAAACTATTTTCAAAAAGTATTTTACACATGCCTGGTTCAGTTTCATTAAGATTGGGTGTGAAATTTTCCCACAGTCTCAGGTGTCTCAAACTTGTGGAACAGTCTAGCAAGTTTGTGGAACATTTGGGACTGTTCCCTAGCAGAAATATGTTACTTTGGCATAATTGAGGGAGCTGGCTATTTCTGACCTAACTCTTGGCTGCTTATTCCACAAAAGTGTAAGAAGGCCCCATGCTGGCCCTCAATGAAACAGATCAACATTTTCTTTCCTGCCATGCTGTCCCAGTCATGACAGTTTGTCCCCGGTGAGTGTGTGCTCTAAATATCTCTTCTTGGACATTGATTGTATCAGGAGTTTTGACCCCTTGATATAAAAATAATTATTGTAATTTTAATCTCTGCTTGTGTGTTTTGTGACACATATAAGGCTGTCAATTTTGCCTACATGAATTTTTACTGTGTGTTTTTTTTCTTTCATATTTAAAATTGTTCTCAATTTTCATAAGAGTTTCAGCACAACCTTCACATTTAGGGACACAATCTTCCAAATGGCTACTCCTCTGGATCTCAGTAAATGGGAATGTTCCATAGCTTCATGGCCTAAGTGAGAATTGTCAATTGTTTCTATTTCCATTTTTAGATCATGGATGGTTTTGTTCTGCTCCTTCACCTGTTTGATTGTGTTTTCCTGAATCTATTTAACAGATTTTTGTGTTTCCTCTTTAAGGACTTCTACATGTTTATCTGTGTTCTCCTGCATTTTGTTAAGAGAGTTACTAATGTCCTTCTTAAAGTCCTTCATCATCAATATGAGAAGTGACTTTAGATCCATGTCTTACTTTTAGGGTGTGTTGGGTTATCCACTTGATATGGTGCAAGTGTTGGGTTCTGATTATTCCAAATAACTTTGGTTTCTCCTGCTTATTAACTTATCCTTGCCTCTCACCATCTGGATATCTCAAGTGCTACATGCCCTGGCTACATCAGACTGTCCTTCCTTTGATATTGGTTGTGTCATAACTCTTCAAAGTCTAGCTGTCTCTGTGATCCTGTTATTACGGTATACTGTGATTATGAGATGCTGGGTGGGTCTGACATCCTGGGAGTCAAGCTGCCCTTGGAACCTTGAGATCCTGGTGTGACTAAGCTCCTAGGTTCCTGGGATCCTCTGACCCTGGCCATGTTAGATCTTCAGGTAGTGGAGCTTCCTCTGGGTGTTATGGGGCTGGCTGCTGAGTTTGCATCCAAGGACTGCTCAGGGCCCTGTCCCAGACAGAATGGATGCAATCCATACCACTGGTCTGGTGGAGTTCCTGCATGCCTGTGTCTTTCTGTTACCCTCTACTCAAGGTGTTGGGGAAAGATGTTGTGTCTTCCTCTTGTCTGATCATCGGATCCTATGAATGTTAGATGCCTGGCAGTGGAGTTGCCTCCGGGTGTTATAAGGCTAGCTACAGAGTTTGCATGCAAGGTCTACTCAAGGTTTTGGCTCCAGAAATAAAATATTTTTTAAATGATGTTTCTTGTAAACTTACCTGTCTCCAAAAGTACCTGAAATATTTTTACAGGGATTGATTTAATCTCATAAATTGATTAAGGAAATATGACATCTTGATGATTTTGATATATCCTAACAGGAAAAAAATAATGGACATCTCCCACTAAGTAAAAAATATTTCGGAAGCCAGGTGGTGGTGGCACACACCTTTTATCTCAATTTTTGGAAGGCAGAGGTAGGCAAATCTCAGTTTGAGGACATTCTAGTCTACAAAGTAAGTTTCAGAATTGCCATATATATTAATAATAATAAAATAAATGAAAAACAGAGTATTGAAAAGGAATGATAATTTTAAATTATGTACATATGTGCCACATGTCCCTGTGTACATATGTGAATACACTTAAGTTTTTTTTTCAATTAGATGTTTTCTTCATTTAGATTTCAAATGCTATCCCAAAATTCCCCTGTATGTTCCCCCAACCCTTCCCTTTACCCACTCACTCTCCTGTCATAGGCCTGGCATTCCCCTGTTCGAGAGCATCAATAATAATGGGAACAGAGAGAAGCGGCAGAGCCTGGAAACCAGAGAGGGGGCTAATCATGGCACTCAGTTAGCAGTTTAATTTGTTTCAAGAAACAAATATACTTTCTATCAATGAGGTTTGTAAATGAACAGGAAATATTTTCATCTCTCAGACTGGAAAGTGTTTATTTTATAGTGTTTATAGATTTTTTTGGGACTATTTTATTATAAGCAATTAAAGCCAGGTAAGTTTTTACATACCTGTAATGGTACTAGCATGGAATGCTGAACCTCAACACTCTAGACCTTCCTGGAGAATACAAAACATACTAACTGCCTATCTCAAAAATCAAATGAAATGAAATAAAATTAAACCAATGTACCTTTGGTATTTGTATATCATCCCTTTGGAAACTAATAAGATAATGAATCAAAAAAATAAACTTCAATTATTTTATTAGTCATAAACATAATTAGAAATGATAAGAAGGTTAAAAAATCAATACAGATAGGGGAAGGGAGAGACCTGGGTGGGAAATAGGACAAGAAGGAGAATAGAGGAATTTTATCAGGTACTGTGGTTGTGGGAAACAGGACTGAATTGATGAAGACCAGCGAAAAGAATGGAAACAGGCAACTTTGTGAAGGAGGAAATGAGAAAACGCTCTAGAGTAAACCAGAGACCTGGGATGTGAGAGACTCTCAGGAATTAAAAAAAAAAAAAAAAAAAAAAAAAAAAAAAAAAAAAAAAAAAAAACATTAGATGAAATGCCCTCCAGTGGGGCAGTGGGGAGAGTGGAATTGTAGAGTTCTCCTCCCAGCAATCCTCTCCTGTATGTGTGTTGGAGGCCTCATATCAGCAGGTGCATTCTGTCTCTTTGTTGGGCCACAATTTCAGACATCTTGGGGGAACACTTTAATTGAGACAGGGATCCTACCACAGGGATGCCCTCTTCTTTAATATCTTTGACCTCATTAATTCAATAACAGGGGTCAGATGCTTCAATCCATTGATTGGGTGAAAATATCTGCATCTGAATCATAAAGCTGCTATTTGGGTCACTAGGAATATTTCTTAAACTTGTTGCAGTGGGTATAATAGCTAATAAATAAAAAAAATCTCTAAAAATATATATTGTATATTGTAACAGAAATATAATGTTGGTTCTAAGGCCCCTGTTTGCATTCAGTTCAAGATACAGGCATTAATTTGTGTTTCTCTGTATTTCTTATAATGATTGTGGGTAACCACAATAAGCTAAACCAAACCAAACCAAAAGAAACAAACGCATCTATACATTGTCTCTTCTACTGATTCACAAGTTGTTAAAGTCCATGCTCTTGGACGTAACTACAGTTTGGAATTGTCCTCCCCCTACTCTGACTCAGAATAACAGTTTGTATGAGCTCAGATACCTTACTTTGTAATCTGAGTGCATGTGTGATTTAGATATTAGTTGATTGCTAAGAGAAAGCACAAACTGTGTAGGAAAGTGAATGAATGTTGCAGATGACATGCCAATATCATCCCCTTTGTAGGAGAGAATATAAGAGAATTTTTATTCATACTAAGTGTTAGAGGAATATATATATTGAGAGAGAGAGAGAGAGAAAGAGAGAGAGAGATTTCATCACATAGAATAGAATATTGTAGAGCACTGATATCAATTTTAGTACTTATATTATATATTGCTTTTGCAGAAGACCTGCTTGCAGTACACAGCCTCTGTATGTTTCTGAATTCAGATACTTGTAATATGAATGCTAGGATGACTGTACTTATGAAGAAATAATGAGCAGGTGAAACAGTCAGATGCAGATATATGCAAACAACCAATGGACAGAATCAGCAGAACCATTGGTTTAATTTGAGAAAGACTGAAGGAGGCTGACAGGACCAGTTGTCTCAAATGCTATGGACCTAGAATTCTCCCAAATGCTAGACAACCAAACAGGCAGCATATATGAACTATCAGAAGGTCTCTAAAACATACACAGAAAAAAATCTGCTTGATCTCTATTCAATCAGAAATGATGCACCAAATTCTCAACAAACTAGAGACATCAAGGTGTTTAGAGATCCGGTAGGATGGGGACTTTCCCTTGGAGACAGGGGATGGGCAGTAGATATGGGATGTGGAACAGTAGGAAGGTGGACAATGAATGAACTAATTAATAAAAAATAATAGTGCCACATAATCAGGTCCCCTATACTCTAATTCTGCAATCGGAATCCAAGAAAACTCACATGAACCCATAATAACATACTCAAAAAAATTAAATATATATAACTGAAATGCATGATTTTCAACTTTATTTTACAAAGAAATTCACTGGAACAAAGATTTTCTTTGGTTGAACTCATTTACATGCATTTGCTCTCCTAGTGTACCGAAAATATAGGTTATTCTCAATATAAAAGGCCAAAAATATACTAACATAGCTTTCATCTGGATACACTCCAAATTTATCTTTCATTAGAATGTAATCTGGATTCATTTGGACATAAATTAAATTTATATTTAAAATTCATTTAGTTGGTGTAAGGTGGAGGTAAGGTAAAATATCAGGGTCATGTTGGTTTTCATTTCTCTACTGATATGATCATTGATTTCAATAAACAATACCCTGCTGGGGGCTGGGAAGATGGCTCAGTGGAGTTCATGTATTCTCAGCACCTCTGTAAAATTCCAGGCATGTCTATTCATATCTGCAACACTGTGGGGTGGAGACAGGTAGATATCCCAATAGTGTATTGGCCAGTCAAACTAGTCAAAATGGTGAGAGGGTTTCACTCTAAGAGAGCAAGTGTTGAAGATATTCTACTCATTACTGAACATATGTGTATGTGTGACATCAGACTTGGGAACAGACACTGCACTCATATACAGACACTAATCACCCTACCATACCACCCATGAAACCTTGAGTTCCGCAGATCTATAACCCATGTGTCTCTATGAAATAGGAAGTTTTATATTCTCATTGTCTTGTTAATCCTGTTTTCTGTCAAATGCTAGAAGCTAAACCAATGTATTCTCAGACTCTGGATGGTACGTCATAACTTTTGGTCTTTCTGGAATAGCAACCAACTATCAGCAGAGACACTTTTCAATTTACCCTGGCTTACAGGTTCAGAAATTCAGTCCATTATCATCAAGGTAGGAATATGGCAGGATCCTGGCAGGCATGTGCATTTGGAGCTGACAGTTCTACATCTTCATCTGAAGGGTGCTAGGAAATGATTAGCTTTCAGGCAGCTAGGCAGAGGGCATTAAAGTCCATGTTCACAAAGATAAATTTCTTTCAACAAGGCCAAACTTACTTCAACAAGGTTATTAGCTCCCAGTAGTGCCACTCCCTATGCCAAGAATAGTCAAAATATCAAATGTGTTTTTGAATGTTTGTGTTTGTGTTAGTTTGGGTTTTTTTGCCATGAAGAGTCTACAGGATCACA
The DNA here is from genome assembly GCF_000001635.26 of Mus musculus. NCBI lineage: Eukaryota > Metazoa > Chordata > Mammalia > Rodentia > Muridae > Mus > Mus musculus. The sequence goes on from NC_000087.7 coordinate 75,831,544, forward strand.
GTAACTCTTGAACACTTTGTAACTTGTTTTCAGAGGTTTACTCCATTATTATCATGATTGGAAATATGGAAGCATTCAGACAGACACAATGCTAGAGAAGGAGCTGAGAGTTTTACATCTTGATACACAGGTAGAAGATAGAGACTGTGTGTCACACTGGGGACAGCTTAAGCATAGCCGACCTCAAAGTCCACAAGCACAGTATTACATTTCCTCCAACAAGGCCACATCTACTCCAACAGGGTCACACATACTTCAACAAGGCCACACCTCCTAACAGTGCCACTCCTACTGGCACTATTTGTTCAGTATCTTTAATAGTATTCTTAAAACTTTTCAATGGACAAAAGGTAACTTTCATGAAATAAATACAGAACGATTGAAAAAATTAACTGGAATATGGATGTCTTGGTTACTGTTCTAATGATGTGAGACATCATGACCACACCAAATTATAAGATGAAATATTTAATTGTGGTCTTAAAGTTTCAGAAGGAGACTCCAGGACATCATGGTAAACACCATGGCAACACTCAGGCACACATATGTAGAGCAGTAGCTGAGAGCTCACAAGCAATACTACAGACAACAAACATAGACAGAGAAAGACAGAGAATGAAAGAGAGAGAGAGAGAGAGACAGAGATAGAGACAGAGACAGAGACAAAGAGACAGGGACAGAGAGAGAATGAGGAGAGAGTAAGAATGAGAGAGAGAGAGCCTGATGGATTTTTGATATTTCAAAGAATAGTGACAAATCTCCTTTAATAAAAATACAAATCCTAATTCTTTCTTAACATCTCACCACCTGGAAAACTAACACCTTTGAATATTTGAGCTTCTGTGGGCCACAATTTTTCAAACAACTAAAGTATGTAAAGGAAAATGAAATCTAGTAAGTGTCCATGTCACTTCGTAGTATATCTTATATCATTACTTGTCTTTTCTCAGAGGTAAGGGTTATTTGAATAACAAGAGACTAATCAGTCATCACTATCACATAAGCCAAAAGCATCCTAACCCTGCCAGATTTCTACTTGAATAATCACATTGACATTACTTATTTGTACGGAAACATAGCCCTTCTCCCTGATTTAGTTAAAAGTGTGGGACCTGTTGATGTGCAATTAATTTTGTTCACAATGGGACAAAACAGAAGCCTACAGCATTGACTGTATTGTTCCTGAGAGCTGAAGATTTCACTTCCATTTAATACAATGTTATACATATGATTTTAACACAAGCCTAAAATCTCAAAAAAAGCTTTGTTTTCATATTTTCATTATTTACAGATCATTCTATGCTATATAAGGGAACATAGAGGAGGAAAGCTGTTTGGAGTCACTGACACACACACTTAACTGAGGTTTCCTTTGCACAGTAAGAAGATATACCCATCATCTATATCTTGGGAGTTTGCTCCAGGAACTATAATGATATAAAGTCCTCAGGTTTCTAGTCTAAAACAACACTGCTTTTGAACATAAGCTATGCAAAATAACCTCTTGCATATTTTAATCATATTTATGTGAGTCTGCATAGAGAACTGTACAGGTAAGTTCAGAGGCTAGGGAAGTGTATAGTGTGATCTACTCTTTTCCTCCATAACTTATCCCCTTGTGACTGGGTTTCTTGCTGAGCTGGTAGTGAGCCTGGCTTTCAGGAAGCCACAATCATCTTCCTGTCTCTGCCCCTCCCAAAATCTTAAGCACTGGTGTTGTAGGTGAATGTTTGAACACACTCCTGGCATTGTCTCTGGGCCATATCCCCTGATCCTTCTTTATTTTAAATAATCTCTGGATTACTTTTGCACTTAATGTAATGTAAGTGCTATAAAATGAGTTGCTATTTAGGAGATTGAAATATAAGTGGTCTGTATATGTTCAGTACAGACATTGTATATTAAGAACTACATTAATTAATTCCTTGAGAACTTCATACAATTTTTTTGATGGAATTCACTTTCCAATTCTCTTGATAACTCCTCCCAGACTAAAACCAGACCCATTCCCACCTTAATCCTCCTCCCAAGTTCAAGTCTACTTTTCTCCCCTTTGATACAACCCAATTCAAATCAATTGTGTTGCCCATAAACTCTTGGACATGGGGCTACTAGTAGAGCATGACAAACCTATCACATACAAAAGCCTTACCTTTGATGAAAACTGATTCTCTATCCTTCATCAATAGTCCATATATTCTCAGATGGGGATGATGGATGGTGATACCATACCACTTAGGGATGCAAGGCAGACTGGCCTGATTTTGTGCAGTAGAGACATACAGTGTCTCAGTGACCTCTCTGCCTTACAAGATTTCTACCATCTCTTCCGTGAGAGTTCCTAAGACAAAGCTCCTCTACTGCTTGCCTCTTTCTGTGAGTATGTGTGTATGTACAAATATGTCTATATTATACATGTCTCATTTTACATGTAAGTCAACACATAGTGTTGTTTGCAATCAACTGCTGGCACTATTTCACACTAGGCAATATGCCTTGAGGCAGACTTGGTGGACTCCATAACAGACAGAACCTAGAGATGGCTAGAAATCATCCCAATTAGTTGTAGTATAGGTGCAATTTACACTTTTGACCTACATTTCTGTGTTCACCCTATGGTTTTAAGATGCAGAGATGGGGGACAAAGACCCTTAAATTGCATTGCAATTTCGCTCTTCTTGAACTCACATTTATAAAAGCTCCTGGAGGTGCTGATGCTGTTTAACTGAACATTTTCCTTTTGGAACTGCTTGATAGAGATACCCTTAAAGAGACAGATAGATCCTATCACTTTGTGTAGCATAAAGAATTCTGTGGTGAAATGGGTTTGAAATGTCTGTCCTGGGTCTTTGATGAAGGTTTTGGTCCGAAGTACAATGTTCATAGGTAGAACAATATACTCAATCTGAAAAGTGATTGGACACTGAGGGCTTTAATCTATGCGTTGATTGATGGGTGTGCATGGAAGGGGTGAGAAACTTGTAAAGGAACATGGTCATTGGGAACATGTCTTGGAAGGTGTTTATTGTATTTGGTCGCTTCCTGTGTTGATGTTTACTGGCTGCCAATAAGTTGTACAATTGTGCTCATTCATGCCCCTTTCATACTCTTGTGACCATGGACCTGTTTTCCTTGTTGCTAGGCATCTTGTAACAGTGATGAAAATGATTGACATGAATATGACTCATTAGTGATACTGAACTCTCTGGTCCAGAGGAACCATGGCTTAATTCTTTAAGTTTTTTTTTCTAGAAATTTCATGCTAACAGTAGACCCAAAGTTACCAAAAAGTTGTATCTGGAATATTTAGACATTGTATCTGTTGTTTTAGAAATAAAGAACTTTGCAGCTTCCCACACTGATCCTCCCTCTGCCTTCAGTACTGTATTTTAATAGATTGCAATATCATATGAAGAAGCAGAAAATGAGGGGAAAATGGAATGGAGGTGAAAATGTGTTAGAATCATTAAATTATACACTTAAAGAAATCAATTGACTTTTTAGGATACAAAGGAAACTTCAAAAAAGCACTGAAAAGGCTTGGCCAACTGTGCAGCTGCTCATGGGAGTTGGTATTTGTCATATCTCCTGTGATGTATTTATTAATAGTAGTGGTTTTATCACAGATGAATAAGACACCAATATATGCATGAAGGGATAACACTGAGTTGCCCCAGGAGAAAGAAATCAGGTAAAATTCATTGGATCTATTGATGAGGAGATTTTTTTTTCTCATAGCTGAGTTGGCAGGAAATTGGCCAGATTGGGTTGTACCCCAGTAAGTGTAACACACAGTAGAATGTGGGGGGTTGTGTGGCTATAGGACATATTCACATCATTTCACCTATTATTGAGTATCCATGCTGATGAAAGAAGTTATCCTTCACTTATGCCATGCATGGAAGTGGGTCTATGAAGGGGCAGAGAGGAGGGAATGCTGTTCAGTAATGTTTGGGTAGGTTGTGGAGTCAGTAAAATATTCCTGTAATGGGACTTTATTTTTTCCCAATCTTGACAATCAACGGATACCTGAGAAAAGAGAGCAATTGAAGATCTGTCTCTATTCACTTGGTTATTAGGTAAGTCTATAGGATATTTTCTTGGGTAATGATTGATGTGGGAGGGCCCACCACTGTGGCTAAGCTCAACAGTAGTCATTTTAATTGGGAGCCTTTTAGACTGTACTAAAATAATAAAAGCTGATCAAGCCATAGAAAATTGGTAGTTTGAATAAGAAAGTTCTCTATAGACACATATATATGAATACTTAGTCACTGGGAAGTGGCAGTGAGTTTAAAGATTAGAAGGAATAAGAGAAGGTGAGGCTTCATTGGAGGATGTGGGTGTGTCAACAAGGATGGGTTTGAGTTTTCAAGAAGCCAAAGCAATGGCAGAATCTCTCTCTTTGCTTAAGGATCAATAGTTCTCTATTGCTCCAGTGATGGGATCCCTCCCTTGGTGAATGACCAAACTTCTGAATATGTAAGCAAGCCTCTAGTTAAATGTTTTGTTTTCTAATAGTTGCCTTATCCATGGTATCTCTTCACATCAATAAAAGAGTGACTAAGACAGTGGCAAGCCAATAAGCAGTTTTTTGCTGTTACTGATACAACTTCCTGTTTATTCTTCCTCAGTGATAGACTATAACCCTTCTATTTCCAAGTTATTTTTGATTGTAGTATTCTACATAGTGAGAAAGAAGCAAACTAGAACATTTACATCTCAGGTAGGTACACGAGTATATCTTACCTTTAAATAAAAATAAAATGTCTACACACTATTATTTGTGGTTTTAAGATAAGTGGCATTGGCACTGTTAGACATTTTTCCGATGAAAGTCTTACTATGTTTATTGTTGTAAGGATCCACCATGTCCAAAGAGCAAATTCCATAGCAAAGGTTTTATTCAGCTTATACTTCCACATTGTTGTTAATTATCAAAGAAGTTGGGACAGAAACTGAAACAACAAAGGATCCTGGAGCCAGGAGCTTATTCAGAGGCTATGGTGTGGTGATGCTTATTGTCTTGCTCCTCTAGTCTTGCTTAGCTTGCTTTCTTAAAGAACCCAGGACTACTAATACAAGGATGTCAACACCCACAAAGGAGTGGGTGCTCTCCCACCAATTATGAAATTTCCTAACAGCTGGATCTTGTGGAGGCATCTTCTCAACTGAGGCTCCTCCTCTTTGAAGAAGCTAGATCTTGTCAATTGCTATGAAACCAGTGTGGCATTCTAAATGTATTATGTCTATGAGGAGGTGTGGCCTTGTAGGAATAGGTCTGGCCTTGCTGGAGGAAGCATATCATTTTGGGGCTTTAAAGCTCTACCAGTGTGGAAGAGACCCTCCCTGCATACAGAATACATAGTTTTTCCTGGAAGCATTTGGATGAAGATGCATAATTCTAAACTTCCTCTCCACAACCATGTCTGCATAGACACAGCCATATTTTCTGCCTTGATGATTGTGGAGTAAATCTCTGAACGTGTAATGAAACGTAGAAAAGCCCTAATGAAATGTTGTCTCTTATGAGTGGCCTTTGACATGGTGTCTTTTCACAGCAACTAATCCCTAAGAGAATCAGTTACTGCAGAAACTCTCCCAGATATTAAAATTAATCAACAATAGAGATTATTATCAAATGTTGAAGCATACAAACTTATTCTAGAGAGGAAAATTGTAATGACTGAGTCCATGGCATTCTTGCCTCAAAAAAGAAAAAAAAAAAAAAAAACCTCTCAGAGTATAGATGGAACCCAGGCAGACATCCATGAAATACATGGGCTCCTCAGGAAGTGACCCACAAAGTGGGCAAACTCATAACATTTGAAACCCATGACAACTGGCGTAGAAAAGAGGTCAGCATATATGCATTGGTTACACCTTCAGTGTTTTCTGAGAATGAGGTCACATATAAGTAAAAGACTAGAATTTCCAGGCTATAGACAGGCTGAAGTTATACATAGGTATGTAGGGGGTCATGTGTTTAGAGGAGAGCTAGGTGGAACAGGCCACTGTGGGGCTTTTTATGGTTATCTGAGGATCTCATTGGAGACCTGCAAAAGATCACAGGATTCATCACAGGGAAAGAGTGCTCACGGAAGGAACTCAGGATCCATTCCAACCCAAAATTATCTCACAGCATATTCATTTTCTGTTTTACTTTACTTTTGGAACTGATTACACAAAATCAAGGTTTCTGTGATGATTTAGGGAGTCTCATAAATATAAACATTCACTAGTCTAGATTGCCTGTGTAAAAATGGACACACACGCACACTCACAAACACACACACCCACACACACACACACACAAACACACCCATCTGTAATGACAGGCTGGCTATTTGTTAAGAAAACAAAGAAGCCAATGTGGATATGGCCCAAGTTTGACTATTTCCTTAAAATTTCTCTTCTTCCTGTGTCTCCAGCTTAACTTTTTGAGAACTCCAACTTAGAATTCATTTGTCTCTCAGTGTCCTCTACTCCTTGTGTGTCCCTTATTACTTTTAATGGTCACCATCAATTAGAACTTTCTTATCTTCAATCTGGTCTGTTTTATGCATGTGAATTTTGGATTTCTTAAAAAAGATATCTTTGTGGGATTAGAGAGATGAATCAATGGTAACAAGCACTTTTGCACCACAAGAAAAATAGATTTGGTTTCTTGATTTCATATCCAATGGCAAATAATCACCTTTAATGGCAGCTCCAGAGGACCTGACAACGCATGTCTCTGTGTTCACCTGTACTCAAAAGCACATGCCATATCCCCACCCACATAAGTAAAGATAATAAATCTTAAAATGTGAGACAGGTTTCTTTAAGTGTCATTATTCAAAGAAAACCTGATTTTCTCTGATTTCTGAGTCTATTTCATTCAGTTTTCTGGGTTTCACCTTGTGCAACAAGGCCACATTTCTTTTAAATCTCCCACTTTCCCCAAATTTTTGTTTCTCCTTCAGTCTTCACATCAGAGGTTCTAACTATGTCCTGTCCTTCTCCCCTACTTCCTAAACATCCATCTTTTTCTGCCATCCCTGCTCCTCCAAGTTCCATCTCCAATTCCTTATTCTGCATGCAGACCAGAGAAGCTGTTCCTTTTAACATGTATGATTTTAGGTGTATGTACTGTTCACCGCCTGAAATGAAACTTTCATCTTCATTTGATGTTCCTTCCACTGTAGGCCATCTCTTCCAGCAAATTGTTCACTTACAGCATGTCATGTCACACATTTACATTTTTAGAACAAAACACATTTTATTGGCAAAGATACTGGGATTGTCAAAGACCCTTATGTAGCTAACACAGTAAAAAAAAAAAACTTTTTTTTTCTTCCAGTCCTATATGTTTACGTTTCTGTACTTTATGATTTTTCAACTTCAAGAATCTTTGGCACCATAGTATAGACATAGATATGGATGTCACCATGAAACTTGATAAAGTACATGGAAGGATTGGCTAGAAATTGGTAAACAACCTTTCCGAACTTTTTGGAACCATCTTTTCTGGTGTACTGCATCCAGTTACCTATCAACACATCACTGTCATCTCCTGATCTCTCCTCAGCCGGAGGAGTGTCTGGAATCATGTGGAGGTTACCTTCCTTGAAGTCATCCAGGAGCTGATAAGCATAGAGAGCTGGATCCTTCTTGTAGGTAATGTAAAACAAATCCTTCATGATTCACATGATCCTAAGACTCAGCTCCTCTACTTCTTGCCTCTTTCTGTGAGTATGTGTGTGTGTACAAGTGTGTCTATATTATAGATGTATCCTTTTACATCCAAGTCAACACATAGTGGTTTTTGCAATAAACGGCTGGCATTATTTCACATTAGGCAATATGCCTTGATGTAGATGGTGGGACTAAATACCACACTGAAACTGGAGATGGCTAGAAATCATCACAGTTGTTTGTAGTATAGGTGAAATTTACACTTTTGACCTAAACTTCTGGGTCCACCCTATGGCTTTAAGATGGATGGATAGGGGATCAAGACCCTTAACTTGCATTGCATTTTCCTTCTTCTTGAACTCATATTAAAAAAAAAAAAAAAAAAAGCTCATGGAGTTGATGATTCTGTTGGCCTGGACGTTCTGCTTTTGTAACTTCTAGACAGAGATACCCTTAAAGAGACAGATACATTCCATCACATTTTGTAACATAAAGAATTCTGTGGTGAAATGGGTTTGCAATGTCAGTCGTGGGTCTTTGATGAAGATTTTGTTCCGAAGTACAATGTTCAAAGGTAGAACAATATACACAATCTGAAAAGTGATTGGACCCTGAGGGCTTTAATCAATGAGTTAATTGATTGATGGGTGTGCATGGAAGGGGTGAGGCACTTGTAAAGGAACATGGTCATTGGGAACATGTCTTGGAAGGTATTTATTGTCTTTGGTCGCTTCCTGTGTTGATGCTTACTGGCTGCTAATAAGTTGGACAACTGTGCTCCTTGATGCCTCTTTCATACTCTTGTGACCATGGACCTGTTTTCCTTGCTGCTAAGGCACATTGTAACAGTAATGAAAATGATTTACATGAATGTTTTTCACTAGTGATACTGACTTGTCTGGTCCAGAGTAACCATGGTTTAATTCTTTAAGCTTTTTTCTGGAAGAATCATGCTAACATTAGACACAAAGTTACCAAGCAGTTGTACCTGGGAGATTCTGGCAGTGTATCTGTTGTCTGAGAAATAAAGAAATTTGCTGCTTCACACACTGATCCTTTCACTGTATTCACTACTATATTTTAATAGATTGCAATATCATATGAAGTAGCAGAAAATGATGGGAAAATGGAACGGAGGTGAAAATGTGTTAAAATCATTAAATTACACACTTAAAAATAAAGGAATCAATGGATTTTTTAGGATAGAAAGGATACTTCAAAAAAGCTGCTGAAAAGGCTTGGCCAACTCATGGGAGATGGTATTTGTCATACCTCCTGTGATGTAGCTGTTAATAGTAGTGGGTTTATTACAGATGAATCAGACACTAATATAAGCATTAAGGGATAACTCTCAGTTGCCTCAGGAGAAAGAAATCAGGTAAAATTCATTGGATTTCCTGATGAGGATTTTTTTTTTGTCATAGCTTGGGTGGCAGGATATTGGACAGATTAGCAAGTCCCCCAATAAGTGTAACACACAGTAGAATGTGGGGGTTGTGAGGCTATAGGAAATATTCAGTTCATGGCACATATTATTGAGTATCCTTGCTGATGGAGGTAGTCACCCTTCACTTATGCCATACATGGAAAGTGTCTATGCAGGGGCAGAATGCAATAGATGGTGTTGAGTAATGTTTGTGTAGGTTATGGAGTAAGTTAAACATTACTGTGATGGAACATTATTTTTTTTCCCAATCTTGACAATCTACAGTTACCTGAGAAGAGAGAACAATTGAACATCTGTCTCCAATCACTTAGTCATTAGGTAAGTCTATGGGTTATTTTCTAGTCTAATGATTGATGTGGGAGGGCCCATCACTGTGGCTAAGCTCATAAGTAGTCCTTAATAAATGGGAGCCCTTTAGGTTATATTTAAAAAAAATAGCTGATCGAGCCATGGGAAAAGTGGTGGTTTGAATAATAAATCCCCTATAGACACATATATATGAATATTTCATTACCAGGAAGTGGCAGTGAGTTTAAAGATTAGAAGGAATACGAGAAGGTGTGGCTTCATTGGAGGATAGGTGTGTCAACAAGGATGAGTTTGAGTTTTCAAGAAGCCAATACAATGGCGGAATCTCTCTTTTTGCCTAAAGATCAATAGTTCTCTATTGCTCCAGTGATGGGGTACCTCACGTGATGATTGACCAATTTTTTGAAAATGTAACAAAGCCTCCAATTAAATGCTTTGTTTTCTAATAGTTGCCATAACAATGGTCAGGTGATTATGTTAGCCTCTATCAGCAGACCTCGGAGACTAGTTTTCTCCTGAGTTTCAGTGTTCAGAGTACTCTCTGCAGGCAAGATCTCCTCTTGCAGAGAAGGGTCCCAGATATCTGGTGTTCGAACCTTTCTCCTGGCAGATGTTGTAATCCACTCATAGAGGTACTAAGATCCCATGGAGAGTCCTGTGGGGACCTTTGGGGTGTCCACAGACTCTGCCCCCAAGGTGACCGGTGCTGTAATGGATTGGAAGGGACTTGTGACCCTGGTCAGGCCGGTTTATCTGCTTCCCTAATGAATGCAGTCTCAGGTCCTGCATGATAGGATTGGAGCAGAAGTGGTTTTCCATTCACAAAGGCCTTAAGATCTCGTGGATGTTTCTGTGAGGACCTTGGGGCTGTCCTCAGACTCTGTCCAACAAGTTGCCCAGGTGCTGGCACAGACCAGAGGGACTTGTGACCATTGTCAGGCCAGTTTTTCTGCTTCCCTAATTAATGCAGTCTCAGATCCTGTGAGATTGGATTGGAGCAGAGGTTGTGTTCCATTCACCAGAGGTCTTATGATCCTATTGAGGGTCTTTTGGGGACGTTAAGCGTGTCTGCAGACTCAGAGCACAATATACCCTGGTGCTGGCTTGTCACTCTCTCTCTTATGGTACACTTTCTCTGACTCCTTAAACAGATGTTGTAAAGATAATATTTTCGGACTCTCTAGACGCTGTAACCCTTTCCTAATGTCAGAAGGATACTGCCCAATGGAAGCCATGACACCTGTCACCTGCTGGCACGCCGAAGTAGGGTCAAAGGTAGTGTAACACCTCTATACCTTTCAGAGGTATTCTAAAAACACTGCTGGGGGCTCCTTTTTCTCTTGTAGGATCTCTCTTACCTTGGCCAAATTGGTGGGGCACCTGCCAGCTCCTTTCAGTCCTATTATCAGAGCCCAGCAGAAAATTGTAAATTGCTCCATATGGTCAGTCCTGTCAGGACATGTCAGAGGGAAGGCTGCATCCATTTCATTTAGAAGTTTTATGGGTAGTCAATTGGCCCCCAGCATGCTCTTTCTTTCCTCTCAGAATCCTCTCCTTCTCTTTTGTGGTGAAAGAATCTGTAGCTGCTGACAGTCATCCCAAGTAGGCTGAAGAGAGAATATGAGAGATTCCATTAGATTAGGAGGCTAGAGGGGTTTTCAAAGAAGGGAGGTGTGATTTGCCTTCCAGTTATAGAGTTCAGAGGAGGAAAAGGGCCATTACTGAAGGGTCAGCAGTTGTCTGGGGCCTGCTGGAAGAGGGTCATAAGTACATAAAGGCAGTGCAATGGTTGAATCTGGTCACTCTGGGCTTCGAGCTCGCTGGCCTTGGGATTTAGCAACTGGTCCCTCCCCAAATATCTAATGGCACCCTGTTGAGAGTTCTTGGAGGGGACCAGTAGGGAATATGGGGGTGGGGTGCTATGCCATTTTGGAGGTTCTTCTAACTCTGGATAAATCTTGGGAGAAACCGTGGGCTGCAGTTCAACCTGTGCCAGTTTTAACTTTTTTTTCACCTCTGGGTGGCAGAGGGCCAGGACTGGGGAGCCTGGATTATTCTTTTTAACCCAAGGCTTTAAACAGGATGGGAGAGGGGGGATCCTGTGCTAAATTTTTCTAGATGAGAATGTAGGGCACGTAATCTGGCTGAGACCCTGGTCCCCTCTGTAAAACAACTTTAAGAGCTGAAAACAGAACCAAACAAAGAGTGCCCTCTAGTGGCCAACTATCATCAAAGATGGCCATTCTGTAGATCAGAAAGTTCTCTAAAATCTATTTCAGACATACACAGAGAGAATGTGTGTGTTAGTCTTAATTTCAGTCGAGTGATCAAGGGTCAGTCCAAGGGGCATGTTAATAGTCGGTCCCATCATCAGAGTCACATACAGGGAAAAAAATATATACACAAAAAAGATTACAATAACCAAGACCAGGCCCCAATAAGATGGCCGAGAGATCACACACTCACTTGGCACCCAGTAACAGAAACAGACAGCCGAGTGATCACACTCTCACTTGGCACACTGATAGGAGATCTCCAGGTATCCCTGGAACTCCCTCAGAACTCCTGGGATGTCCCAAAGGGTGGCAGCCGGTTTCTCCTGACATGTCTGTCAGTAACACTTTTCCATCTGAAAAAGGGAGTTCGTTGCTCTCACGAGCATTTACAACTGCAAACGGAGAATAGTGAATTCAAACAGAGCTGGCACAAAAAGATAGAGACAAAGATAGAGGAAAGTTATAGAAAAAGATAGAGACAAAGATACAGACAAAGATAGAATCCTACCTCCAAGCAGGGTCTCTGAGAATTGGGGTAGGCCACAAATCATGGTGGAGAAGCCCCCAAATGTAAGACCTCAGAAGCTGGGCCTCCTCTCAAGTCCTGGAATGAGCTGGCCAGCACCCCAATGACCCAAGAGAAAACCACAACTGACCCAAACTGCAAGAGTTTTTACTATTAGCTGGCTGAAGATAAAGTCACTCTGCCTAGCAGGGCAGGGGAGTTTGACACCGAGCTGTGACAGTAAGGGGCTTTTAACAGCTAGCTGAGGAATTGGGAGGAGTTGGGAGGAGAGTTGGGAGGAGTTGGGAAATGTTTGTAGGGGAGTTCCTCTCTTCCTGGTGTTCTTGTTGAAATTTACAAGGCAGGAGTGGGGCGTGAGTCCTTTCTAAATTTTTATCACCTTGTCCTTGGCACAGGAAGGCAGGCATCTCTGGTTGAAAAGTATAGAAACAAAAAGCCTTTTTGCTGGCTATAGAGAACAAAGAGCTTCTTCCTAGCTGTATTTTCAGAGATCAGGGAAAACAAGCTTGGGGAACGTCTAGGGGATTTACCTTCCTGCGAGATACACTTTAAGTTGGAGTCTCACCATAGGACATTTTTTCTACCACACACAAAACTTTACACAGAAAATTATTTTAATTATTTTTAATAAATATATAATATTTGGTTTGAATCAAATGTCATATCCATATACAATACATGGTAGAATTCCAAAAAAAAACTTGTAATATTTATTTTAAACAATTCATACATTTACACCTCACAGCACTTCTTCATAACTGTACTACCATTGCTGAGATCCTTCTTCTTCGTAAATGGTCCTTCTCTTATTTTTATAATGGTTCTCCTTTTCTTTGTGTGTATATCTGGGAACATCTCATGCAGGTGGTTGTATTGTACTAGTTGCTATATTTTTGTGATCACAAGGTCTAAAGGACCACAATCTGGTCTTGAACTACACATATAAGAGCATCTGACCCTGAATTGCTCTTTTTCCTGAATCTACTTCTCCAGTTAAGGTTTCACAAACACTACTGTTGAAGTACTCTATCAAAATGGGAAAAAATGAAAATATTACACCGTATCTTCATCTGTTTCTACCTGAGGTGATATATTCTCATCTTTGTCAAATGATGGGCTCTGTACTATATAGACAAAAAAAATGGAAACATAATATGCTATATTAGTAAAAGGGGATAAAGTATTAATGATTTGAATTTCTCAGGAAATACTGCCCAGGTGAATTTTTGAAACAGCTTTTAGAAATGACATAATTACGTACATGAAATCCGGCATAGGTATAGATGAGAAGTAAGGTTTCCAAATTATAGGGCTATTGAGTATTTTTACCAATATTATAGAAAAAAAATTCCCTAACTTAAAGAAAGATATGCTCATGAATAAACAAGGAGACTACAGAACGCCAAATTATTTGGACCGGAAAAAAAATAATTTCTGCCATCATATAATAGTCAAAACACCAAATGCACAAAACAAAGAAAGAATATTAAAAGCAGTAAGGGAAAATGGTCAAGTAATATATAAAGCAAGATCTATCAGGATTACACATAACTTCTCCCCTGAGACTATGAAAGGAGAAAATCTAGGGCAGATGTCATACAGAATGTAAGAGAGCAGAAATGCCAGCCAAGACTACTATATGAAGCAAAACTCTTTTAACATAGCTTGGGAAAACAAGGTATTCTGTGACAAAACAATATTTACACAATATCTTCCAATGCATCCAGCACATCAAACGATAATAAAGGGACAATTTCAATATAAAGAGGGAAATTACACTCAAGAAAAAAGAAGAAATTAAAGTTGAAGGAAACCTAAAAGAAGATAGCTACATGAACAAAATTCCAACTCTAATAACAAAAATAACAGGAAGCAACAAGGACTTTTCTTAGTATCTCTTAATATCAGTGGACTCAGTTCACCAGTAAAAAGGCATAGAATAAAAAAATGGATGTGTAAGCAATATTCAGCATACCAAAAACAAACACCAAGGACAAAGTCAGACATTACCTCAGACTAAAAGGCTGGAAAAGAACTTTCCAAGCAAATGATCCGAAGAAATAAGGTGGAGCAGCCATTCTAATATCAAATAAAATTGACTTTCAACCAAAAGTTATTAAAATAGGCAAGGCGGGAAACGTCATATTCATTAAAGTTAATATTTACCAAGATGGACTCCCAAATCTAAACATTTATACTCCAAATGCAATGACATCCACATTCATAAAAGAAACTTTAGTAAAGCTCAAAACTCACATTGTACCACACACAATAATATTGGAAGACTTCAACACCCCTCCCTCATTAATGGACAGATCCTGGAAACTAAAACTAAAAAGATACACGGTGAAACTTGTAGAATTTATGAAGCAAATACGTTTAGTTGATATCTATAGAACATTTTATCCTAAAACAAACGAATGTCCCTTCTTCTCAGGACTTTACGATGCCTTCTCCAAAATTGACCATACACTCAGTCACACCACATGCCTCAACAGATATAAAATTATTGAAATAATTTCCTGCTTCCTATCAGATCACCACAGACTAACTTCAACAATAATATAAATAATTGAAAACCCACATACACGTGGAATGTGTACAACAATCTAGTCAGTGACAAAACAGTCAAGGAAGAAATATAGAACTAAATTAAAGACTTTTCAGAGTTTAATGAAAATGTAGCTACAACATACTGCAAGTTATGGAACACAATGAAAATAGCCCTAAGAGGGACACTCATAGCTTTCTCTGAATGCCTCTAAAAAAACCGGAGAGAGGATATAGGAGTAGGTTGACATCACACCTTAACACTATAGAACAAAAGGAAGCAAATTCACCCAAAAGGAGTTGAAGTCAGGAAATAATCAAACTCAGTGCTAAAATCATCCAAGTGGAAACAAAGGAACAATACAAAAATAATCAAACAAACTGGGAGCTTGTTCTTTGAGAAAATCAACAAGATAGATAAACAATTAGACAGATTAAATACAGGACACAAGAACAGTATCCAATTTAGCAAAATCAGAAATGAAAAGGGAGAAATAACACCAGAAATTTAGTAAATTTAGTAAATTTAGTAAATTTTAAATTTTAAATATCATCAGATCCTACTATTCAAGGCTCAACAAAACTTGAAAATCTGGATAAAATGGACACTTATTTAGACAGATATCAGGTACCAAATTCAAATCAGGATCAGAGAAACCCTGTAATTACGTCTACCACTGTGAGGATCCGCCCTCACGGTCACCAATACAAGATGGCACTGACAACACCATTGTCACCATTGCTCATGGTGAGTACGCTCAGGCGTCAGGGTATCTTTCCATTACCTGAGCCCTGCCTCTCCAATGGCGTCATCAGGCTGATGGTGGGCAGACAATTCCGGTGATTCACGTCTCCAACCATATTTCTAACCATACTTTGCAACCTATATAAGGGAGGGGTTTTCTGCTCTCTGGGTCTCCTGTCTTGAAGCTGTTCATCTATCTCTGGAGATGTATTAAAGCTTTACTGCAGAAAGATCTGAGAGTCCTGCATGTGTTCTTGCTGGCGAGATGGTAGCGCAGGTCATCCGGTGCCATAAACCCAGGATCAACATCGCTGGCATTGAGGAGAACCCCTGGAGCTGGGGTGGATTCAGAACTGCAGGGAAAAGGTAAGTTTGGAGTGGTATGTCTCATCCTGACCCTCTTATCCCTATTGATTTCGGTCTTAATCTAGATGCACCCTAGGAAGGGGCAGTAGAAGCTCTAGTCTTGGTTGCCCTGGCCCTCATTCTGTTTCTTATTCTGTCCATCGAGGCTGGTGCTGAAAAATGAGGTGTTGTCAGTCCGACTTAGATAAGTGGCAACACTGAGGTATCTTCTAAGCCTTCCGTAGATAAGGGAGCAGAGCACTGTGTTTACTTTCGCTTTGCTTAAGGAGTACTATAAATGGGGTGTAGATCAAGAGCAGGGACTCACTCTATCATGGCCTCCTCAAAGTCAGTGATCACTGCATTACAGGCAGGTTGCCTCCAGTACGCTGCAGAACTTTGTTAAGGAAGTGGATCGCATTTCTCCCTGGTATTCTTGTTCGGGGTCTCTAACTGTAGCCTTATGTAGTAAGCTAGGAAGTGACCTTGACCTTAAGCATAAAGAGGGAGACTTACGCCTGGGCACCAAGGCATTTGCAAGCTAATATAAAACTGTCTAGAGGATGAAACCTGCCAAACAGCCAATGTGGAGGGACAGGGAATACTAGAAGAGGTTCAGGACAGTATGTCAGAAACCTAACAGAATGAGAGAATGGGAGCTTGAAAAAAGAAAGACATGTCTAAGAAAAAGGGCCCTCCCAGGGATTCAGAAGGAAGGGGAGAGAGAAAAGAGGGCAGTAAAACTGATCCCTCTACTAAGAAAAAGCCACACATGTAATTCAACATTGCCTTGAAGCTTGGGGACAAACCAAATTTCTTAGAACCGATAATGGACTGGCCTACACCTCTCAAAATTTTCAACAATTCTGTCTACAGAGGAATGTAACTTATTTAACTGGTTTGCCATACAGGGACAAGGCATTGTGGAACGTGCCCACCACACTGTTAAAACTTACCTTATCAAAAAGAAAGGGTGAGTCGATGAGGCTCTTACCCTTAACACTGAGAGTGGACATCTCCATGGTACTCTTTACTCTTAATTTTTTGAATATTGATGAGCAAGGCCACACTGCAACTGATCGTCACTGTTCAGAACCAAACAGATCTAGAGAAATTATCAAATGGAAAGTTGTCTTAACTGGAAAATGTAGAGGCCTGCATCCTATTTTAATAAGATCCAAAGGAGTTATTTGTGTCTTTCCACAGGAAGAAGACAATCCCCTTTGGGTTCCAGAATGCCTCATCTGAAGGATCTCCCCTTCAGAAGATGTGGACAAAAGAGGGAATTCTGGAAACAACGATGGATAATGACCCTTCTACTGGAGATCATGGTTCCTAGTATATCGGGGGAATTGTGTTGGGGTATTATGTCTAACATTCTGTTCATGCCTGTCATGCACAGTGCACAAGTTTTTCCACATTTCTTTACTACTGATAGGGAGCTGGGACTTGCCTTTTTACCATTAGATGGACAAATTCAGGTTCTGATGGAAAACAGAACTTCTCCCTCAAAGGAAGCCTGTGCTTTGTAATGATCTCTGACTTGAAAGACCAACACCAGTGTATATCCTTATAAAATCAATCAGTGGCCTGGTTGAAAGCAGCTGCTTGGGGAACCCACTCTGAAATAATAGCCAATGCCTTGATAATTCAAGGCTGGAGGCCTAGTCATAAATCCAGGAAAGCACTGCCCCAGCAACCCAGAACGGCACCCTTTTGTAAAGGAAGATCCTCGGAGGACTCCATGCTTCCTTGGACTGGGTGCCAGGCCAGAAAAACCTTTTGGGTGGTTGAAGGATTTTTTTTCCTTTTCCCCACATGTAAGTGTAGAGATTAATGAAATTCTTGCTGGACATCATTTTAACTTCATGGATTCTGATCGGGCAGATGCTAACCCTTTTGATCAATGGTTACTTTGTGGGGTTAATGAGAGCTGTACCGATCTTTCACCTATGGCAACGATTGGAGGTGGATATAGTGAAAAGGTCCAAATGGGTTTTGAGTGGTAGGGCACTTTGAGTGCTGGTTTGGGGTCTTTCGATTGGTCCTCCTCTAATAGTAAATATAAATCATTTAAAAGGGTGAATTATACTGTCACCCCGGTTTGTGTTTGACCCCCTTTCTGTGGGTTGTAAGTAATAAAAGTTTAAATAATAATCAATTAGAATTAGATTGCTTGCTTAATGAAAGTTTCTATACCCTGTGTTGGGATGCTACTAAGTATTGCTTTGCTTTGGTTACTCATGTGCCTAGATTTGTTCCAGTTCCTGTGGAAGCCTCTAGAATTTAAGCTTATTTAGAGAAAAGAGAGATTTTGGAATCTCTGCTATTATAGTTGGCTTGGTAGCAACAGCAGCAGTAGCTGCCTCTGTCACTGTTTCGGCCCTGGCCTTGTCTGCTACGGTTCAGACAACGCAAACTATAAAATGACCTTTAGGCAAGAGTGACATTGGCCCTGAACAGCCAGGCAATGGCCAACTCCCAGATACAGAGAGGCCTCATGTTGGTAAACCAACGGATCGATCTGGTCCAAGAGCAGGTGTATATTCTTTGGCAAATGCCTCAGCTGGGTTGCAAACATAAGCTGCCTAGCGTCTGTATCACCTTACTACAATTTCAGAATTTTACAAGAGCAGCTAACCTGTAAAAGGCTTTGTCTTGTTATTTGTTACAGAATTGGACCATAGAATTTGAACAGACACTCCGGGAGCTGAGGATCACCATCTTATAAGTTGATTCGACATGTCTTGACCTGTCATTGATGGAAGGATTTTCTACCTGAATTTCTGCAGCATTCTCCTACTTCAAGCAATGGGTGGGGGTGGTTTGTTTGGAGTGGCTGTGTACAGTAAAGTACTGCCCTACTATGGATGATCTGCAAATTTAAATCCCAAACAAGGAGGGACAGGATGGTAGTAACCCAGGCACTTGTTGCTTTGGAGCATGGTGTTTCCCCCGATATATGAATATTGATGATGCTCAAGCAATAAGGTAGCTGGACATCCAGCTCCACAAAACCCTGAGGCGAGTCTTGCTGCATGGGTTGGAGCGGGTGTGCTTTAACAACCCAGGTGAGTTTTGTGGCTAAGCACTGCACTGGAATGGCGTTGTGGTGTAATTTGAGCTTCTTTCTGGGAGATATGTCATCTTTCAAGAAGGTTGAGTGTCCTAGTGTCCTTCCCCCCAGGAAAAACGACAGGGGAGCTGACCAAGACCCCTCTGGGTGATGAGCCTGGAAGGAGGTTTTGTGTAAGGCCCCTATGCTTGCACAGTGGGAGTTTGACCTCTATCTCCACTCTCCATACTGTGTGGCCTGTTGCTTCTAACATAAAAGAAAAGGGTGAGATGTGAGGAGCCGTCCTCACGGCCACCATTACAAGATGGTGCTCACAGCACCATTGTCACTATTGCTCGTGGTGAGTGTGCACAGGCATCGGGGTATCTTTCCATTACCTGAGCCCTGTCTCTCCAATGGCGTCATCAGGCTGATGGTGGGCAGACAATTCCGGTGGTGCACGTCTCCAACCATACTTCTAACTGTACTTCACAGCCTATATAAGGGAGGGGTTTTCTGCTCTCTGGGTCTCATGTCCTGAAGCTGATCATCTATCTCTCGAGATGCATTAAAGCTTTACTGCAGAAGGATCCGAGTATCCTGTGGGAATTCTTTCTGGCAAGACTGTAGTGTGGGTCATAACACCCCTAAAGAATTAGAATCAATCGTTAATAGTCTCCCAACCAAAAATAAGCCCAGGGTCTGATGGGTTTAGTTCAGAATTCTATCAGATATTCATGGAGACCTAATACCAATACTCCTCAAACTATTATGCAAAATTAAAAGAGAAGGAACACTATTTAATATGTTCTATGAAGCAAGATTACAACTATACAAAACCTAATGAAGAAAGGAAACTTTATTCCAATTTCCATTATGAATATCGATGCAAAAATACTAAATAAAATCCTTTCAAAACGAGTCCGAGAATACATCAAAAGGATAATCCATCATGACCTAGTTGGCCTCCTTCTTATGATTCAGGGAGAGTTTAATATCGAAAACCATCAATTAAATCCATTATAGAAAAAAAAAGAAAACAAAAACAAAAACAAAAAAAACTCAACTACAAAAACCACATAATTATTCGATTAGATGCATAGCAAATAGTTGGATAAATACAATGCCCATTCATAATAAGTCCAGGAAAGACCAGGAATTCAAGGCATACACCTAAAAAAAAAAAAAGAAGAAGAAGAAGAAGAAAAGAAAAGAAAAGAAAAGAAAAGAAAAGAAAAGAAAAGAAAAGAAAAGAAAGCCCAGGATTTAACTTTAATCTAAATGGTCAGAAACCAGAAGGAGTCCCACTAAAATCTGGGACTGGACAAGGCTGCCCACTTTCTCCCTACCTATTCAATAGAGTACTTGAAATACTAGCCAGAGCAATTACACACATTAAAAAAAAAAAAAACCAAAAACCGAAAACAGATGAATACAAATTGGAAAGGAAGAAGTCAAAATTTCTCTATTTCCAGAAGATATGATAGCATGTATCTATGACCCCAAAAATTACATCAGAGAAAAGCTAATCCTGATACACATTTTCAGCTTAGGAGCTGAATTTAGAATTAATTTGAACATAACAGTGGAATTTCTCTGCAGAAAAGACAAATAGTATGAGAAAGAAATTAGGGAAAAACATGCTTCATAGTAGTCACAAATAATATAAAATTCCTTGGTGTGATTCTGAGAAAGTGAAATATATGTATGATAAACACTTCAAGTTTCTTCAAGAAAGAAGTCAAAGAAGATCTCTGAAGATGGTAAAATCTCCCATGCTAATGATTTGGCAGGATTAATATAGTAAAAATGGCTATCTTTCAAAAAGCAATCTGATATGCATTGCAATCACCATCAAAACTCCAACTCATTTCTTCACTGAGTTAGAAAGGGCAATTTGCAAATTGATCTTGAAAAAAAAACCTACTATATCCAAAACTATACTCAACAATAGAAGAATGTCTTTTGTAATCACCATGCCTGACCTCAAGCTGTACTACAGAACAATTATGATAAAAACTTCATGGTACAGGAATAGTGTTAGACAGGTAGATAAATGGAACAGAACTGAAGACAGAGAAATGAACCCAAACTCATGAGGTCACTTGATCTTTTACAAAGGAGATAAAACCACCCAGTGGAAAGAAAATGGCATTTTCAAAAAATGGTGCTCGCTCAACTGGCAGTTAGCATATTGAAGAAAGCAAATTGATTTGTTCTCATCTCATTGTACAATGCTCAAGTCTAATTGGATCAAGGAACTGCACATAAAACCAGAGACACTGAAACTTATAGAGGAGAAAGTGAGGAAGAGCCTCGAAGACAAGGTTAAATGGGGAATATTCCTGAACAAAACAGCAATGGCTGTTATTATAAGATTAAAAATAGACAAATGGGACCTCAAAAATTGCAAAACTTCTGTAAGGCAAGGGGCACTATCATTAGAACAAAACGGGGAAAAAGTCTTTATCAATGCTAAATCAGATAAGGGACTAATATTCAATATATACAAAGAACTCAAGAAGCTGGATTCCAGAAAATCAGATAACATTATTTTAAAAAATGGGGATGGTTCTAAACAAAGAATTCCAAATTAAGAAACACTGAATGGCTGAGAAGCACCTCATAAATGTTCAAAATCCTTAATCATCAGGGAACAGAAAGTCAAAATAACCCTAAGATTCCACCTCACAGAGTCAGAATGGCTAAGATCTAAAACTCAGATGACAATAGTTGCTGGTGGGTATGTGGTGAAGTAGGAACACTCCTCCATTGCTTGGGGAATTGCAAGTTGGTACTACCACTCTGGAAAGCAGATGGGGTTTCCTCAGAAAAGTGGTAATAGTTCTACTGAAGATCCAGCAATAGTCCTCCTTGGCATATATCCAGAAGATATTCCAACTTGTAATAAGGATACATGCATCACTATGTTCATAGCATCCTTATTTATAATAGTAAGAAGCTGAAAATAAACCTGATGCCCATCTTCAGAGGAATGAATACAGAAAATATAGTACATTTACATAATGAAATACTACATTACTATTAAAATCAATGAATTCATGAAATTCTTAGACAAATGGATGGATCTGGATGATATGTTCCTAAGTGAGATAACTCAATCACAAAAGAAAGCACATGATATATACTCACTGATAAGTGGATGTTATCCTTGAAGCTCAGAAAAAAACAAGGTAAAATTTGCAAAACCCATGAAACTCAACAAGAAGGAAGACCAAAGTGTGGATATGTCGTTTTTTCTTAGAATTGGTAACAAAAGATCCATGGAAAGAGTTACAGAGAAAAAGTTTGGAACTAAGACTGAAGGAATCCAGACACTGCTTCATTCTGTGATCCATACCATAAACAACCACCAAACCCAGGTTCTGTTGAAGAGCCAAACAAGAGCTTAGGGACAGGAGACTGATATAGTTGTCTCCTGACACGATCTGCCATTTCCTGACAAATACAGAAGTGGATGCTCACAGAAATCCATTGGACTGAGCACAGGGTCCCTAATTATGGAGCTAGAGAAAGTACACAAGGAACATTCTATGAGGAAAAACAACTAACAAGTACTCCCAGAGTTCCCTGAGATTAAATCTCCAATCAAAGTAAACATAAGTTGTGACTTATGCCTACAGCTGCATATGTAGCAGAGGATGGACTAGTATGTCATCAATGGGAGGAGAGACACTTGTTCTTGTAAAGTTCCCATGACCAAGTTTTGGGAATGCCTGGGCCAGGAATTGGGAGTAGGTGTGTTGGAAAGCAGGGATAGAGGGGAGAGGACTGGGATTTTTGGAGGGGAAATTAGAAAAGGGAATAACATTTGAAATGTAAAAAAAAAAAAAAGAAAAAAAAGAAAAGAAATAATAAAAAAGGAATGAAATAAATTATTTGTAATGTTCTTGAAATAAATTCAGGTTTTGCAAACATATTATTGGAACAATGTTCAGGTATTTTCCGGTGGCAAAATCATAACAAGTTATTTTTTATCAACATATTGTGACTACAATGTCAAGAGTAGTTATATGTGTTGCTAAAACTCGGGTATAAGAATATATAGATATAGATAGATAGGTAAAATTTCAAATGAACTATATAAAATATCTGAGAAAAGACTTCTTCCTTTTCAGGTGACTAGGTAAAAGTCTAGTGAACTGCACAACACACAATTAATACCCAACACTGAATATGCAGTAACCTTCAGAAACAGACTCCTCCGAAATATTTATGTCATCTTCTTCATCATCAAAGTCCAAAAGTAATAAGTAATCTTCCTTTGGAATCACCATCATTTTCTTAAGAGCAATTCTTCTCTTAAAATCTATAATGTCTTCTTAGTTTAAAAAAAAAATGGAAAAAAAGAGAAAAAAAAATATGATCTTCCTCCTTCATTTAACCCTCAGAAGCCGTAGGAAAAGGCAGATAGGGAGGTTTTTCCTCAAATAGTGGCCTCTTGGGACTGAGATTTCTCTCCAGTCACACATCCTTTAACAGTCCAATAACCCTGATCAGAGCTGGTTATCTCTTCCAGGTCATTCAGAAGTGAACTCCTTCACAACCGCACCTTTCCTTGCTTGTCTGCTCAATGGGAAAAACAAACAAACAAACAAACAAACAAACAAACAAAACAAAGCAAAACAAAGACAAAAACAAAAAAAAGCAAAACAAAAACAAAGCAAAACAAAAACAAAAACCAAAAAAAAACCAAAAAAACAAAAATAAAACAAATAAAAAACAAAACAATAACAAAAATAAAAAACAAAACAAAATCAAACAAACAAACAAACAAATAAATAAAACGTTATCAGGAGAGACCCACATGTAGTACTCTGAGGACCCTTTGTGATGCCAAATGAAGAAAACAGGTCTCATCCAGGGATTTCACCCTTTGGCTGAATATACCCTGTGTATGCTGTCATGGAGTACCAGGCACCATTGATTAGAAGGGAGGTCTCAGGAGGTGGAAATGAGCTACCATCTCTAAGACAAATGATTTCCAGTTTCTAGGTTGATAAGCATTTGCAGACTTGAAAAAACATGAACAAATGTGTAACATGAAAGTACTGGAAATGGCACTACTAATTTCAACTGTAATATTTTTTGTTATTTATTTATGTGCATAAAAATTAAAATGTGTGTACTTTTTCTGTATGTACATACCCACAACAGAACAGTCCATGCTGTCCTAATAGATCAGAAGAGAACATCCAGATTCACTACAATCCCTGGTAAACTCCCACCTCCACCTTCCTAGTACTGAGCTTGATTACAAGAGTGTGCTAGGATGTGCAGGCCCTCTCTCCCTCACTTATGTGCTTGGATGCCCAGCCCCTTTTTCTCCCTTATGTGCTAGAGTGCTCAGGACCTCTCTCTCACCTATGTGCTATGCCCTCTCTCACTTCTGTGCTAGTCTGCTCATGCCCTCTCTCTCACTTATGCCTCTATAGCCTACAGAAGCTAAAAGAGAGCAGTGATTCTCTAAAACTGTAGCTGTGCATAAATTGTAAGCCACTATGTGGGTGCATTGTGCCCGGTCCTCTTCATAGAACAGGTGCTTTTTGTTTGTTTGTTTGTTTGTTTGTTTGTTTGTTTGTTTGTTTTTTGAGAGAGGGTTTCTCTGTGTAGACCTGGCTGTCTTGGAAATCACTCTGTATACCAAGCTGGTCTCAGACTCAGACATTCTTGGCCTCTGCCAACCAAGTGATGAGAATAAAGGCATAAAGCACCACTGCCCAAACAACAGTTGCTCTTATCAGCTAATTTTCCACTTTTCAACTAATCTAGTGTGTACTTCATGTATCTTTAGGGCATTTCTCCCATTTACTTTCAAGGTGGAGGGTGTTTCCACCAGAACAGGGACCCAAAGTGGGATCCGTGGCACCATGGCATGGGTGTTTATTGTTACATGCCAACATTGAGAAATCCATCAAGAATCATTGGAACAGACTTCAAATGAATCACTTGAAAGAATATAAACAAGAAAGGGGGGTAAACACAGACTGTGGGAGATGTATAAATAATCTGGTTTACCAAAGTTTTATTGAACCCAGTGATCTCTACTCTGATATTAGTATGTCCATAAGAGTCCTGGGAGGCATCATGTATTCCGCAGTGCTGAGCAAATCTTGAGATGCCAGTAAAAGAAGCCTTTACAACTGCTCCTCCCTGGATAAAAATCAAAGGATTGAAATCTGTACAATTGCCATTGACTCCCCAAAGCACCCACTTGTGAAAGGAATGCATTCTAAAGTCCTGAAAGAAAAATCTCTTTTTCATAAAAAATTCATTCTTTGGGTTATCTGTCATGTTGGAAGAAAAGGAAAAAGTTTTACTCTGATCTGCCCAACAAGTGATGGAGGATCGCCAATCAGACCAAGGCAGGATCAGACCTTCATCTTCCAAGACACAATGAGGGGCTATTTTTGGTTGGTGGGGACATTCTTTGTCTGAAAAGTTAGGTGGTACAAATGTACCATTAACCCAAATTGCCTCCTGCCAAAAGGTCCGATTTGTAAAGGTTATATCTACATTAGAATTATCTTGGGTTGTGCTCACCCAACCTCCTTGGTGCTCATTAAACCTCCCTAAAGCTCAGGCTGGGAGGTTGATACAATGTCCTTGTCCATTAATTTGAAAACATAAAAAACCCTGTTCTAGTAAGGAGTGATTTTCTCCTAATGATAATAACGAGTTGGATCATAGGGTAAATATGGCAAATCCACTGTTTTATTATTAGTAAAGAATTTTGGAAATTTGGAAAATTTGGAAAACTATAGTATCATGGCGAACTGACATTGGTTTAGGGAAAGTCGAGAGAATAGCACATATCTGTTCACCCATTATACTAGGAACCTGAGACAAGTTCAGCATTGTCAGGATCAGGAACAGTCCTCAGGAGGTCAGCATTTTTGCACCATCCTTGATGAATATCCTGCGGGTGAGTCAATCCGGCAGCCAAAATGGGTTGTCTTCACTCTGTGGAAAAACACAAACAGCTCCCCGGGATCTGATTAAGATAGGATCCGGGCCTTTCCAGAGACCAGTTAAAACATCCTTCCGTTTGACCATTTCTTTTGGTCTATCAGGGTCTGAACTATGTCGCTCAGCTGCAAAACGTCCCTGCTCATCAAGATTCAAAAAATTAAGTGTAAAGAGTGACATAGATACTGCTACTCTTGGCACTGAGGGCAGAGTCTCATCAACTCCCCCTTTTTGTTTTATAAGATAAGACTTGAGTGTGTGGTGGGCACATTCCACAATGCCTTGTCCTTGAGGATTATAAGGAAGGCCAGTCAAGTGAGTGACATCCATTTGATGACAACATTGCTGAAATTTAGTAGAAGTATATGCTACCCCATTATCCGTTTTAAGAATTGTGGCCTTGCCCCAGCACTCCACACTTCTAGGCAGTGCTGTATAACATGAGAGGTTTTTTCCCCTGTTAAAGGTGTGGCAAACATTACACCATTGCAGGTGTCAAAGGAAACATGTAAGTACTGATTTCTCCCAAAGGAGGAAATATGAGTGTCATCCATTTGCCAGACTTGTAATGGCCTGATGCCTCGAGGGTTTACCCCTACATGAGGTGTAGGCAAAAATTGACAACTACCTATGCACATAAGGCAGAGGTTCACTAGGACACTGAAGCCAACAATCCCGAGGCCGAGCAGCAAGCTGGCTTTCACCAGTCGTTGTTGGACTTTTTCTGCACTGAGTAGCTTGCATTTTATCTTGCAGGTACCTTTCTCCCTTATAATGAACTGCTTCCTCCTCCAAGTCCGTTTCTTCAGAGGAGCTAAGCCCTTCATCAGATTCTGAGCTACTAAGAGCTAGCTGCTTAAACTCATCTAGTGGCAGGTAGAGGCTCCTATCCTTATGTGCCTCTCCACCTGGATCTCCCTTCTTCTCTCCCTTTCCATCCCTTTTCTAATCTCTCCCAAGGCATTCTTTTTTTTTTATATCTTTTCCTCGGGATCAAGGCCCATGAAAAGGCCTAAATGACCCTAAGCAAGCATACCATGGTGCCACATTGTCTATCTCCCTGACAAATCCCTCTAAGGTATTAGTGGCACATTTTAGGCCACACTGCTTCAGGACCGAGTGTAAGGCCACTATTATAGAATGCGAGATTCTCATACTGCCGCTGTACAGGCCTGACTGTGACTGAAAATGGACGCTGTCCAGGCACTGTCCAGTCCTGACCGTGACTGAAACTGGTCGCTGTCCAGGCGCTATCCAGGCCTGACCGTGACTAAGAACCAGTCAGCAGTGGAAGCAGTGGAAGAAAAACGAAACTGAAAGGAAAAGTGCAATCGCTGTGCAAACAATCAAAAGGGTGTCTAACTCTGGAGAAATTTCAAAACTGTATGTACCTTACAGAGCCTTTCATCCCGCAGTTCTGATTCCGCCCCGCGAACAAGGGATCTTCCTTGCACTGGTGTGATGGTATAAAGTTCCCGGGTTCCTCGGTGCCACTTATTGCATCACACTCGACCGGCAAGAAAGAAGCAACAAACCGGAATCTTCTGTGGCAAAAGATTTATTGCTTACTTATCAGGAAGACCATGATCCGGGAAAATGGCGCTGCTTATATAGCCAACAGCATGACGTTTCAGCACCTGATGTGACGTGACAGCTCCTGATTCGTTGCTTGCCCATCACCCCACTATTATGCCCCGAGAATGGACAGTGACTAGGAGTGAGTTCACTCTTGCACCTGCGTACAAGGCTTGTTTACTAGTTAGGCACAGGGGAGGCCATCACCATCTTATAATGGCGATTGCTTGTGGCACGCACGGCTCTTGTCAGTGATTGCTTGCGGCATGCACGCGATTTCTCAGGGCATGGCACTACACAGCCGTCTATATAAAAATGAAAATGTAATTAAGGATAAAAGTGATACAGGAGAAATGGGTAACAATTCAAGGAGGAGAAGATAGGGATGAATTTGCTAAAACTCATTTATGTGTATGTAGAAAGTTCTTACCCAACAAATTTAAAACAAAGTAAGTAAGTAAGTAAGTAAGTAAGTAAGTAGGTAAGTAAGTAAATAAATAGACAAATATATATGTATGCACGTGCATATCCGATTGGTGTGTGTGTGTGTGTGTGTGTGTGTGTGTGTGTGTGTGTGTTCATATAAGCTTGTAGGTATGTCGCACCTGTGACTAGAGGAATGCAATCATGCAGTATCTTTCTTTATGTCCTATGACGTAGTGTGTTGATTAGAATATCTTTTGCCCATGGTATGTGGCATTATTACAAGGTGTTGGCTTGTTAGAGGAAGCGTATCATTGTGTAGGCTTGCTTTTGTGTAGTGCTCAATCTCTGCTCAGAGACAAAAATCGATCCTCTTCCTTGCTACCTGTGGCCACAAGCTTCCTTCTGGTAGCCTTCAGACTAAGATATAGACCACTTAGTTCCTTCCCCAGCACCTCCTCTACCGGGGTGCTGCCATGCTTCCTACCAAGATAATAATGTACTGACCCTCTGAAACTGTAAGACAACCTCATTTAAATTTTCCTTATAAGAGTTGCCTGAGTCATGATGTCTCCTCACATCAATGAAACCCTATGGAACATAGGCAGTATGTTAGACTGATTTTTAATGCTTACAAGATAATTGCAACCAGCCTGCAAGCACAAAGTAAAGATGATGAATGAGTTGCTGTATTTTTTTTCTCCATCTACCCAAGGGACTTCAGACACTCCCAGATATGCTGGACTGCACCTGAATCTTACTACATCACTAGAGGTGTCCCCATCATCTTTGAGATCTGAGCAAGGAACTGTGGGACCTTTCTCATCTAAAGCAACTAAATCTAAGGAAACAACTGTAGGGTTTTCTGCATCTGCTCAGGGTACTAGGGGGCATTCCTTATCTGCACAAGACACAGTAGGAAAGCCAATGTCTGCAAAGAAGTCTGTGGGAACTTTGCCTCCCACTCCAGGACCTTTGGGGTCCACCCAAATCACTCGGATCTGATCAGAAGCCTCTGGGAATTTCTTCCTCTTCACCAGGAACTCTAGGCTCTTCTTCTTCCATAGAGCCTTCTGGACATTGCCTTTCTGACCAAGCGTCTTTAAATCTGTCCACAACTAGGCAAAGGAGTGTACAAACTGGGCCGTCTTCTCCAAAGACTGTGCAACATCCAACTTATTGCCAGAAATGTATGAGGTTTTCTCCCCTTTCTGAACCTTCTGGACAAAGATCCCCAGCTTCCTCAAGGGATATTGGGCCGTTACTACCTAGCCAGAAATCTCAAAAATCCATTTCATATTCACCAGCAGATGGGAATCACTCACCATCTGTACTAGGATCTCAGGAGCATCCTCTATCTAGTAAAGACTCTCAAGGATATGGGCTATCCTCTCAATAGTGTAAGGACTTTTCCACAGCTGCAGAGGGGATTTTGCCTGTGCAAAGTTCTTTGTCATCCACACAAAGGAATCTAGAACCTTCCGTAGATTCCACAGGGATATTGCTCATGGGACAATGTAAACACACAGAGACTACCTCGGGTCCTTTGCCTCTAGTGAGGGAGAATACTGAATCTTCTACAAATGCTTTGCCTACCCTAGGACCTTTGCCACCATCACCTCGAGAACCTGGTACACATTCATCTTTTACTCAAGGAGGTGCAGAAACATTCCCATCTAGTCCCGGGAACCTAGCACATTTGCAATCATCCCAGGGGCCTCTGACACATTCCATCTCAGCCCAGGCAATGACTCATATCTCTGGATCTGCTGAAGGGGCTCTACTGCATTCAGCTCATTCCCCAGCAGTTTCAGAAACAAATGAATATTCTCCTTCTACCTGAGGGACTTCAGACACTTCCAGATGTGCTGAACTGCACCTGGATCATACTACATTATTACAGGTGTCACCATCATCTTTGAGATCTGAGCAAGGATCTCTGGGACCTTGCATACCTGAAGGGACTAAATCTAAGGAAACAACTGTAGGGTTTTATGCATCTGCTCAGGGCACTAGGGGTCATTCCTTATTGGCACAAGCCAAAACAGGAAAGTCCATGTCTGCAAGGTAGACAGTGGGAACTTTGCCTCCCACTCCAGGACATTTAGGGTCCACCCAAATCACTCGGGTGGTCTCAGAGTCTTTTCCATCTGATCAGAAGCCTCTGGGAATTTCTTCCTCTTTACCAGGAACTCTAAGCTCTTCATCTTCCATAGAGGCTTCTGAAAATTCCCTTTCTGACCAAGGGTCTCTAAAACTGTCCACAACTAAGCAAGGGAGTGTAAAAACTGTGCCATTTTCTCCAAAGACTGTGCAACATCCAACTTATTGCCAGAAAGTTATGAGATTTTCTCCCCTTTCTGAACCTTCTAGACAAAGATCCCAACTTTCCTCAAGGGAATTTGGGCCATTACTACCTAGCCAGAAATCTCAAAAATCCATTCCATATTCACCAGCATATGTAACACATTCATCATCTGTACTAGGTTCTCAGGAGCATCCTCTATCTAGTAAAGACTCTCAAGGATATGTGCTAACCTCTCAAAAGTGTAAGGACTTTTCCACAGCTGCAGAGGGGACTTTGCCTGTGCTAAGTTCTTTGTCATCCACCCGAAGGAATCTAGAACCTTCGGCAGATTCCTCAGGAATATTGGGCTTGGGGCAATGTAATCACACAGAGACTACCTCGGGCCCTTTGCCTCTAGTGAGGGAGAATTCTGAATCTTCTACATATGCTTTGTCTACTCTAGGACCTTTGCTACCATCACCTTGAGAACCTGGTACACATTCATCTTTTACTCAAGGAGGTGCAGAAACATTCCCATCTGGTCCTGGGACCCTAGCACATTTGCAATCAGCCCAGGGGCCTCTGACACTTTCAAGCTCAGCCCAGGCAATGACCCATATTCTGGATATGCTGAAGGGGCTCTACTGCATTCAACTCCTTCCCCAACAGTTTCAGAAACAAATGAATGTTCTCCATCTACCCAAGGGACTTCAGACACTTTCAGATGTGCTGAACTGCCCCTGGATCTTACTACATCACTACAGTTGTCACCATCATCTTTGAGATCTGAGCAAGGAACTCTAGGACCTTGTTCAACTGAAGAATGCCCTCTAGAAGTGACTAAATCTAAAGAAACAACTCTAGGGTCTTCCACATCTGCTCAGGGCACTGAGGGGATTTTTTTATCTGCACAAGCCACAGTAGGAAAGTCCCTGTCTGCAAAGGAGACTGTGGGAGCTTTGCTTCCCACTCCAGGACATCTGGGGTCTACCCAAAATACTCAGGTGCGACCAGAATCTGTGTCATCTGAGCAGATGTCTCTGGGAATTTGTTTATCTTCACAAGGAACCCTAGGTTCTTCATCTTTCCAAGAGGCTTTCGGACATTTCTGTTTTTCCCAAGCGTATCTAAAAGCCCAATTTTAAACAGGGGAATACACAAAGTGTTTCATTTGCTCAAGATACTTTGCATCCTCCAACTTCTTGTCAGACAGAAGTAGGATTTTCTCCAACTGCCCATCATTTTGCACAAAGATCCCCAGGTTTCCCAAGGGACACTCGAACTTTCCTACCTAGCCAGAAATCTCAAGAAACCTTTTATCCTACACCATCAGTACTGGGTGTTCAGGAACATCTTGTATCTACTCCAGAGGTTCTAGAAGCTTTGTCATCTTTTCAAAAACACAAGAAATTTTCCAGGGCACAAGAGGGAACTTTGCTCATGCAAAGTTCATTTTTCCCCAAACAAAGAAATCGAGAAAATTCAACAGATGCCACAGGGATATTTGCACAATATGAAGAGTCACACAGTGCTTTAGGCCTTTTTTCACAAGTGAGGCAGGCTGTAGCATCTTCTCAGTCTAATTCAGCAAATCTAGGAACATTGCCACCATCATCGCCAACACCTGGTAGACATTCCTGTTCTGACCAAGGAGGTGCAAAGACTTTCCCATTTGGTCAAGGGTATCTAGCACCTTTGCAATCTGCCCAGGGGCCTCTGAAACTTTCTATCTCAGCCCAGGCAATGATGAATACATCACAATGCTATGAATGTTCTCATAATCCTCTGGGTCTTTCATCCTCAGAACAAAGGACTCCAGGATCTTCTGATTCTGCTCAAGGAGGTGTGAGTCCCGGTCTCTGCACAAGGGGACCATACATCTGTCCACATGTCCACAAAGGTCTACCCAACATTCTACATCTTCCAAAAGGTTTTCAAGTCCTTCTTTACATACACAAGGTATAAGAACTCACTCCACATCTACACACTACACAGTAGCAGACTCACCATCTTTACCAGTGTGTCAGGGATATAACCACCCTGCTCAAAATACAGCAAGGATTTTGAGATCTGACCAGGGATCTCTGAGGATTTCAGCAAATACACAGGCTCTGTAGAAACATTGCTGCCTCCCCAGGGGGCTCTAGGATATTCATCATTTGCATGAGGAGCACAAAAATTTTCAACAGCTACCCCAGGACATGTGATATCCAATGACTCACCTCTGGAACTTGCAATTTCTGCCCAACTTAGTTCCTCACTTTCTTCCCTAAGCCTTTTGGATCTTCCCTTTCCACAGAAGAGCCTTTTGACCTCTCTAAAGCTACAGAGGGACCTTTAACTTCATTCCAGGGACCAAATGAGTCTTTGAATTCTCTACAAGGGGTTCAACAAACAGATCCATCTGCTTCAGATCCTTCAGGATCTATGCATTCTTCCAAAGGACCCATGGTAATTTCTTTATCTGATTGAGGAACACTAGGATCTATATCATCTGCCCTAGAGCCTTTGACATTGTCCCTATCTGCTCAAGGGAATCCAGGACATTTGTTATCTGTTCAAGAAGCTGGAGGCCCTTGGCTGTCTTTATAGGGGAACCTGGAAGTTTGTACCTGTACACATGGCAATCCAGGAATATCCAATGCTTCATCACGAGCTTTGGAAATTTCAGCATCTACCATAGTGAGTCTAGGACCTTCTCCATCTGTCCAATTGGATTTGAAAGAGTAACATTCTGTCTTAATGTCTTGGAGACCTTCCATGTCTGCCCAAGGTGTACTAGAAACATCAATATCTTCCCAAGGGCTTACAGAAACTTCCTTGTTACCTCAAGAGCCTCCAGGACACTGGTTGGAAAAGGAGGCTTTAGGATATTTACCATCCAATCCAGAAGATCTTGGACTTTCTGATTCTTCCCAGGACACACTAGAAATATGGGCATTTATGCAAAATAGTACAGAAATACCATCTGTCACCCAAGAGGTCATAGAATCTTTGTCAGCCACACAAGATTCTCCCAAATTACCAGCTCCTTCACCACTTAGTCCAGAGACAGAAGAACCTCTGACATATACACAATCCATTTCTAAGAGTTCAGAATCTGTGCCAGGGACTCCAGAAGCTTTGGCATCTGTGTTAGGGTCTCTGTGTCTTTTGAAACGCAATGAAGGTGCTCTGGGCCCTTTAGTATCTGAACAAGGGATCCTGAGAACACCAGCATTTCCCCAGGAAAGTCTAGAACTTTCTCAACCTGCCCAGGGGCCTCTAAAACCTGTGACATCTCACCAAGAAACCGTGGATACTTCCTTTTCAACAGAGTTTCAGGGACTGTCCC
This sequence comes from Mus musculus, assembly GCF_000001635.26. NCBI lineage: Eukaryota > Metazoa > Chordata > Mammalia > Rodentia > Muridae > Mus > Mus musculus. The sequence goes on from NC_000087.7 coordinate 75,865,083, forward strand.
TTTGTGCAGAAGGGGACATTATTCCTACCCCTCCTCGTGAAGATGGATGGAGAAATTTCTCTTATCTCAAAAAGAACCCTAGACGTTTGAAATTTAACCAAAGGATATTGAAACATGTCCCAATTCCTGAAAGGGATATCAGATACTGCCTTTCAGAACTTGTTGCCTTAAAATGTATCTCTTCTGCCGTAAGTAGCCTCACATCTTCCAAGTATGCAGAAAAGGAATCCAGTCCTACCTCTACTCCTCAAAGGAGCATCTCCTCCTTAAAATCATCTCAATTGAGTTTCAGATCTAGTATTCTTTGTAAAAAAGTTCTCAGTCATTTTCCTCTTCCAGGAGATTGCCCCACACCTTCTAAATTGAGGAAAACAAGACCAAGCCCTTCCTCTGTAGATCAAGAGGGCCTGAAATATGTGCGCTCAAAACATGCGGGCTGGAAACACTGCCATTCTTCCAAAATTTGGGTAAGAGTTTGCAAATTTAAGAAAGAGGTGTAAAGCTTAAAACTATGACTAACATAAACTTCACCACTTCTGATTCTGCTAAAGGAGCCTGCAGATGCTCACCATCTCATGAGGTGGGCCTCAGAAGTCCCCTACCAAGCCAAGGCATTCACAGACCATCTAAGTCTACTGAAACCCCATCAGAAAAAGCCCCTTCTGACAAATGGGACACCAAAGCTTCCAATTCAGAGCATGAGGTTGATAAGCCATCCTCCATCCTTACAGAAGTGTGCATGTGAACCACTCTTTCTCATGAAGACAGCCTCAGGCATCCCACCTTCCTCATGAGATTCCCAGACACGCTACTTCTACCAAGAGAAAACAGAGGAAAGCCTCTGTTACCCAAGGAGCCCTGCAAACTTCCCCTACAGATCAAGAATGCATTGAGTCATCTCCAGATGGAGACAGTCCCCATAGAGGTGTGCAACACTCATCATCACCCCAAGAGGATATCAGCCTTTCTTTTTCTACTAAGGAGGCCTCAAAACATATTCCTAATGTCCAAGAGGGAGAGAAAACTTCCAGAATTGCCAAACGGGAGCCCATAGCTTTTGTGCCTATCCTATGGGCATTCATACCTCCAAAAGGGAGTACCACATTCCCTTTTGGAACATTCCCTGTTATGCGAAGATATGACAAACATACAATATCTCAAGCAGAGGATGTGGTACCTGCTCTCTCCTGTTCTTGGAGAGACCCATCATTACAATATGAATTTGGGTTCCCCCTTTGTGACCTAGGAGGCCACAAATACACACATCATTTGAAAATCAATCTCAACAGGATCGCACTGTAAAAGGGGAGTTGTAGTTCTTTCCTCTTCCCTAAAGGAGGTGTCGGACCTTCTCAATCAGACCAATGTGGACTCAGACTTTCCAGTTCTCACCAAATGGACACTGGCTTTGTGATCCCTGTTTCAGAAAGGCTCAGAATGCTTCAGGCTGAAATAGGTGGCCCCTCAAATGCTCCATCTAAGAAACTGGGCCTCACCGGTGCTTTTTATGACAAAAGAGATATCGAAAATGCTCTAGGAGGCTTACGACTTACTCCTTGCTTCTGACTTCCTCCTTCTGCCCAGGGACACACCAGAGCTCCCCAGCCTGCCAAACGGAACCTGTAAGGCAGTCCATTTCAAGAGGGTGGCCTGGGCCCTACTCTCTCTTACTCTGGCATTTTCAGTTCTTTTTTGATACAGAAGCTGCCCTCATATTTTCCCTTTCTATGCCCCTTATGAACAACATGAATTTAGAACTTTTTCTTTTCATCAACTGTATATCAAACTTACAATTTCCACTCCTAGCTGCCTCAGATGCACATTGAAGCCTCATCTATGCCCCTGTGACTAAAAGCAGGACAAGAATCCCCTTTCTGATTAAGATTAGCTCACAATTGTATCCAGAAGAATGTGCTATATAATTTTCACCTCATGGAGAGTATTATGTGATTCTCCTGAACATTGAGGACCTAGACTTACCTACTAGATCTGATCTAGTCCATGAAAAATCCACTCCCTTGATCTAAGGTGCACCAAGTGCTTCTTATTCTGATCCTCTGACCTAATTACCCCTGTCCAAGGATCAGGACCCGGGTTCCTGAAGTCTCAGAGCTTAAGAGTAGCCAGCACGTTAATGAACCCAGGACATAGACATTAAGCTGACCAGCAAAAATGAGAAAGCCTTGCCATTTTTAGAAGTAGGCAGCAGATTTATCAGGAGAACTAGCTGGGAAATGTCTCCTAGCACACTGGAGATTGATTAAGCTGTTGCATGGCCTGCATGATTTGTGTGTTCTAGCTTCCCAGGAAGTCTCAATCATGAAATATTCAGGCCTTCTCTCCTCTCCACATCGACCCTTGATCTTGTACAGATACAATAGTCTTTGGCATTTCTACTTTCCCCAAAATGGTGTGAACCTTTCTGCCTCTAAAGGATGGCATCCTTTATAGATTGTTTGTGGATACATCAACATTATCACTCTGTCAATGGGTCCTCCAAGTCCTGTTTCTGACACACAAACCTCAGAATTATCCCTTCAGCACCAAGAAGACTCACACTGTCCCCCCATTCTTGAAGTGGAGCTTAAATCACTCTCAGTGATTCAAGGAGTCATCAGGTACACTTTGTCTAAATTAGGAATTCAAAAACACTCCAGGCATTCTTCTCTGGTAAGGTTCAGACCTACAGCTTAAGAACCACAGATCTTCTAAACTACTGTATGGACCAAGGGAACTTCTGATATGCCCATTCTGAACCAGGGATCCTCAGATCATCCCCAATAGCCTAAGTGACCTTCATCTTACCTGTCTAGAACCAATGTGCTGGGGCTGGAGAGATGGCTCAGCAGTTAAAAGCACTGACTTCTCTTCCACAGGTCCTGAGTTCAATTCTCAGCAATCACTTGTTGTACCACAACCATCTGTCATGGGACCTGATGCCACCTTTTGGTGTGTCTGAAGACAATGACAGTATACCCACATACATGAAATAGAACCTATGTGACTCACAACTTACACCAATAACTCAAGGGGGATTCAGATGTAACCCCCGAAATCAAATACGTTAGAAACTCCCCAGTATTGAAGGCAGCATTATCATATGAGAACCAGAAACCTCAGAATTTCGTTAATTTCCCTCAGAATTACCACTTCAGAACAAAGGTGTCACATAGGTCCTCAATAACTGAAGATGCCCTGATACATATGACATGATAAGCAAAGGACTTATCAACAGACCCCAACAACATTTTAAGAAAGCCACAAAGTTGGCTCTTTTACTATCAGCATGCAATAGCATTGATGAAGTTACAATGGGGACTCAGATGTACTCTTCTAGACCCAGGATAATTTATACCTCCAGCATAAATATCAACTCCATCACGTCAGGCCCCCTCAGATGTAAAGTATCCCATAACTTCAAGGGGGCTGACACCCAGTTGGTTTATCTTTTGAAGAGCACCTAAACCTTGCTTCCTCTAATCATAGTATCCCCTGACATTATGTGTGTGCCAAAGGGGTCAGCTGACCTTGAGTAAAACTCTTTATTCTTCCTCCTTCTGCACTGGAAGGGTCTGAGACATGCCTCTCTGATGAAGCAAGGTATAGAACTGACCTTGTGAGTGAGAAGTTTATCTCAAATATTCAGGCTCAGCTCTAGTGTGCTTCAGGCTGAATCCTTGGTACCAAGAATACACAAGAGTTTCAGTCTTTGTTCATGGTGGAATCAGGTCTACCACTCAACTAAGAGCTTCTCCCTCAGACCTTATTGTTTAGGGAATACACTTTTGACCACCAAAAACAAACAAACAAACAAAACAAACCTCACAGAACTCCAGAGTCAAGTCCCATTGCCAATGTATAAAAACCTCAGCCTGGATTCAAGGCTCTCTTTAAGCTGGTCATCAGAAAGGTAACTGTACACTACACCCACACCTGTGTGCTTTGTTGTAAGTTTAATAGACAACAAATCCAGGGACTTTGAGCCAACTTGTCAGAAGAAACCTCAGATTGCTGTCAAATCTTCATGGAGTCCTAAGAGATAAGAATTTTTTAGAGTTCTCTGAAGATGTGGAGGCCTGGAGTGCCTGGAACAAACTCCTCTACAGAAGGTGAACAGGGCAACTCCCCTACTGTCCAACAGGTTTGAGGGACTTTCTACTTTCCAAACCTATAGTATTTTCCTTCCTGTGATGATCAAGGTCATAAAATGTACACCTTTGATGCAATGGGCAATCATAAAAATCCCTTCCGTTCAGGAACCCATGGGATATTTTACCTCTGACCAAGGAGAATTGCTCCCTCTGCTCAAAGTTCACAGAAATCAAGAGGAGGAGGCCAATCCTGGAACCTTATGCCACTTTCTTGAGTATAGTCACATGACATTGTGTGAAATCATCATTATAACTCAGTTCTGGTTGGTTGAACATAATTCTTAGGAGGCAATCATGCTGAGGATACAATCTGAAGCTTTTCATGAATCATGGTATCTATATTTGGTGCCTTGCTAATTCAGCTAAGGATATGGATACCCCAGGCTGTGAAGAACTGTCAGAAGTTGTGGCAATGCTAGGACCTCATGAGCTAAGGTAAGCAATTTAATTTTTGCTCAAAATACTATGGGGAATTTTATACTCTGATCATCTCTCCTGTTACAAGGATATCAGCAACTCCTTTCTCCCCAGGGCTACTCACTCCTTCTACCTTTACTTAAGGAGGCATCACATATTCCCACTGAAGCAAAGGGAGCCTCAGATCATACCAGTTTGTCCAAAGCAGGCTTGGACATACATTTAGGTTGAGGAATCCCACAGAGCTTGCTGATATTATGGACTGAACCTTAGATGTTTTTCCTAATGTTTCTGAGACTTTTCCTTCAGTTCAAGGTAAACTCTAGATTGAAAAAGATTTCAATGAAGAATCTTTGACATAGATACTCTGTCAAGGAAGAATCTTTGATTTTATCTTTGAATTAGGGAAATATAGACTCACCCTTAAATTTGACCGGGGATTAATACAAATTCTGCTGCTTATGGAGCCTACAGAAAAGCCACTGACATGAAAAACTCAAGCCAATGTTCTTTTTTATTTTTTTTCCTCAAGGAAACTTTAAATCAACTTCTCTTGACTATGCTTACCTCAGAAAATCCACTTTTATCCATAGAACCATGAGGTCTATTCCTCTAGGAGGTCCTAAATTTTCCCTTCAGACCTGGATGGCCAGGCATGCTCAAATAAAAGAAGGGATGCCAAACACTCTGAAATGATGTCCTGGGACATGACAGTAATTATATGAACCCTAATCTAATTTTTAATTTTAAGCCTGTCACTTGAAATGGATCAATTCCATTTTGGTGCCTATGCCTGGGATGCTGCTGTACAGCTTATGGAGAACATAGAGCTAGAGTTTACCAAACAATTTGAAAGAAAACTGCTCTGATTGTTGGCAAGCAAAACTCAAAGTCTCAGAACACATGGGTATTCTGGACTATGAGGACATTTGCACTTGATAAGTTATTTTTGACATCTTCCAATTCCCAAGGTAAACTTTTGTCTGAGGGATTCTGTGACTTTCCTTCTCTTCCTTATCCACCCAACACGTTCTCTTTCTCAAAAATGTCATTCAAATATATGAAGTATATATGTGAATGTATACTTCAAAGTAGTTTTATACCTAGCTGGTCAGCCATATTTCCAAAAGTGACTCCTTCTGTAAACAATGTACCCTAGTCCAGTCTGGTTTGAGGTCCCATAGTCCAAGTTACAAATCAGAGCAAAGTACCTGTGCCATCTGCCTTTAGGCAAGTCAATAGAAATGTAATAACTTCATTAATTCTGCCTAGACCTGGATAGATGAACAAAGTCGAAGAAGTATACTAGCCAGCAACAGTCATTGAAAGCCTTTGGAAGAAAAAAATATGTTGCTGCCATGTCTCTTCTGAATGAACACAAACTATGAAAATACAAACTCTGAATAAGAATTGGAAACTTATGATCATGCCTGGAAACATTCTCCACTCTATAATGTACCAGAGACCATTACTTTTGACAGAGGTGTATATGGCAGTTTCACATTCTGCCTCAAGAGGAGTCTGCCCTCCTCTTTCAGTAGGGCCTTCGAGATTTCCTCTTTTACATGGGGCCCACATTTCCCCATGGTAACTCATTTTTTTCTCACTACACTGAATAGAATGTCAGAACTCTCCTAGGGCTAACATTGCCTTAGACCCTATTGGTCAAATGTCGCCTAAAACATGTATTATGCCTTATAAGGAATATTCCTAATCCTACCAAGTAGCTTTGAATCATTTTTCCTTAAAGGGATGTCAGACCATAAGAGACTTATACCACTCATTCTACATAAAAGAGAATGTAACATTCCCTGTCTTCCCAGTAGGAATCTGGGCCTATTGTCTACTTCAATTCACCAAGTGGATTTTAGAACTTCAGTTTCTACAAAGGGGGTCCTGGGAAATCAAAGACTATTGAAAGGGCTCTCAGAACTAGCTCCTGTGTCAAAGGGGCGTTTCATACATCTACTCTCTGTACTAGGACACTTCAGGTCCATTTGTGCAATTATTGAACCACCAGAGATTCTCTTCTGGCTGTGCCTCGCAAATACCCCTATTAACTAAGTTTGCTTTAAACATATCCATACAATACATACACGACCAATGACACCTCACATTTTCTATCCTTTTAGATCATAGGACAGAAAATAGAAATCTGAAATTGGCTCTCGTATCCTGTGCTTCAAAAATGGTCATCAAAATGCACCATTCCTATCTCTTATTCACAGATGTGTGCAGCTGAACACAGCCTCGAGGAAACATCAATGCTTGCATAACTACTTATGCTGGGAGATTGTTGTGACCACTGACTGGACTCTCAAAGATGTTACACAGGGTATGCATATGGGGGAAATACTTGGAAGCTAGTGAGGCAGAGTCTGAACATTCCTCCAGTACCCAGTGAAGCCTAGAAACTTACCCTGTTGACCATGGGTGAACTGGATATTTCTGACCTGCAAAATATGACTGGGGACCTCTACTTTAGGAACTAAGACATTCACGATTTTTTCTCTGTTGAAGGTGGTCTTGGAACTTACCATTCTGAGAAGAGGTTCTCATAACTCCTATGTTCCCAGGATTCCTCTCACACTCCTTGTTTTTTGAAGTAGCCAAGAGAACTAACCTGGGTGAGGCTGAGTGAGGTTCAGTCTTTTCCTTCCCCCAAAATATGGCCTTGGATCTTGTCCATTTCTGTAAGGGAAGGGGGCATTAACCACTGTGTTTGACCAAAGGAAGGTCCCACTATTCTTTATTCCTAAAATGCTATTAGATATGCTCTTTTGAATAGTAGTGCATGATGCCTTGTATCCTCAAGCATTCACTTATGACTTTGAACTATATCAAATGTATATTCTCTAATTAAGTAAGATTCAAGCCTTTCCCTTTTATAAGGATGACAGTGGAAATATATTGTTTTTCTCTGGTTTGTGGTCCCAGGTCATTCATATATATATAGAGAGAGAATAATTGAATGGATCCTATGTTATGCTTTGCAATCCAATTGAATTGTTGTTGCCTATATATGTACATATTAAGACAAACTGAAGGCGGCAACCTAGCCAGGGATAGACATCAGGGCTGTTTGAAAAGGCTTGGAATGTTCTCTGAACTCCCTCAGACTAAACACAGGATGTGAAACTTTTACCAACTAAGGAAGATTTGGAAGCTGAAGAGCAGTGGAGGGACTTCCTTTACTAATCAAGTTAAAAGGGACATTCATACATAACAGGATGTTGCATGGCACTTACCCCCTCTCCAAGGTTTTTCTAATGCATACCATTGTACCAACCAGGTCTCATTATTTTTCTTACTCCTAAGTGCCCAGTACTTCCTCTCTTCCCAAGTTACCTCAGTTCTTTGTTTTGTTTTGTTTTTCACTGAAGAGAATGTCAGACATTCCTCCTATGACTAAGCCTCCTGCAGACCTTCTCTGTTTGCCCAAGATTGTCTAAAGTACTCATTTAGTAGAAATACCCTCAAACTTTCAGTTTCGTTGAAAGTGAGACTCAGTCATATCTCTTGTGACAAAAGATGTCCCAAACCACTGCCTGCCAAATACAAAAGTGGATGCTCACAGTCATCCATTGGACAGAGCATAAGGTCCTCAATGAAGGAGCCAGAGAAATACCCAGGGACATGAAAGGGACTGAAGCCCCATAGAAGGAACATCAATATGAACTAACTAGTACCCCTCCCCCAGAGCTCCTTGGAACTATGCCACCAATCAAAGAAAACACATGGTGGAACTTGTGGCTCTAACCACAAGTGTAGCATAGGATGGCCTAGGAGGTCATCAATGGGAAGAGAGGGCCTTGGTCCTGTGAAGGCTCTATTCCCCATTATAGGCAAATGCCAGGGCCAGGAAGCAGGAGTAGGTAGGTTGGGGAGCGGGGGGAGGGAGAAGGCATAGGAGATTTTCAGAAGGCAATCTAGGAAAGTAGATAATATTTGAAATGTAATTAAAGAAAATATCTAATTTAAAAAAGATGCCCCAGACTAAGTAAGCTTTATGCCATTCCCACTGAAAAAGGTAGAATGATGTCCACTCACATGCAGTTCATTGTAGTACAAAAGGGGGCTATAATTACCTCCTTCAACCTCAAGGAACATAGACATCTAATTGCTTGCCAAGGGTGTATGTGTCATGGAGCAATGATGACAGAGACCTCAGGTTTGGATCCTATGGCCAAGAGGGTTTCATTTATTATACCTGTAGTCATAGGAGTTTCAGATATAGCCTCTTGGGATGCCCAAGAGTATTCTTTCCAAGGGCACCTTAAACTTGACTTAAACTCATATTACCTCAGTGCCACTCTCTATTAGAAAGATTGCAAGGCAAACACAATTGCAACTTCACAGTGGGCTCTCACATGTTTCTGAGTGTAGGGCAGAGGGCAGAACATAGAAAGAAAACTAATATGCATGTGATCTTCCTAGAGTTAGGTGTCAGAAATGGTGTGTTCCTGTCTCTCACTGATAGATAGGTACAGACAAATACAACCTCAGGTCAGACAGCCACTCTCCCTGTTGGAAGAGTGTGCTGATTGTTCCTTGTATTCTTCCCAACAGTATATACAATATATGGATAATGGAAGGTGGGGAGACTAGATGGAAGCAAACTATGCACTACCATTCTGTTCTCCCTCTACCCAAGATAAACTAGATTTTTCCCTTTTGCACAATGTGGTGACTTGATCCTGCTACTTGGTTAATCATGGCCTGAAACTAACTAACTTACTTTCTCTCTCTCTCTCTCTCTCTCTCTCTCGCTCTCTCTCTCTCTCTCTCTCTCTCTCTCTCTCTCTCTCTCTCTCTCTCTCTCTCTCTCTCTCTTTCTCCCTTCCTTCCTTCCTTTCTTTTTCTTTCGTTCTCTCTCTCTTTCTTACTTTCTTTCTTTCTTACTTTCTTCCCTCCCTCTTTCCTTCCTTCCTTCCTTCCTTCCTTCCTTCCTTCCTTCCTTCCTTCCTTCCTTTCTTTCTTTCTTTCTTTCTTTCTTTCTTTCTTTCTTTCTTTATTTATTTCTTTATTTATTTATTTATTTATTTATTTATTTATTTATTTATTTATTTCTCTTTCCTTCCTTCTTTCTTTCTTTTTTTTCTCTCTCTCTTGCTTTCTGTCTCTTTCTTTCTATCTCTCTCTCTTTCTCTCTCTCTCCCTCCTTCATTCTCTTCCTCTCCTTTCTTTCTCTTTCTTTCTTTCTTTCTTTCTTTCTTTCTCTCTTTCTTTCTTTCTTTCATTCTTTCTTTCTTCCTTCCTTCTTTCTTCCCTCCTAAATTTCTTTCTCTTCTTTCCTTCTTTCCTTCCTTCCTTCCATCCTTCCTTCACTCCTTTGTTCCTTTTATTTTAAGTATTTAGTTATTTATTATATATACAGTGTTCTCTATGCTTGTGTGCCTGCACATTAGAAGACGGCACTGGATACCATTACAGATGTTTGTGAACTCAGGAGACCTGGGAGAGCCGTCAGTGTTCTTAACCACTGAATCATCTCTCCAGCCCCAGTTTCTTTCTTTTTAAGCAAAATGGGTCCGGAAGGTCATAGAAGTTGTAGGTATGAACACATGCTACTCAACCTGTTTTCAAGGTATCTCATACCATCACCTTTGGATGAAGGGTCATCAGAATTTCACTTGGGATAGGTGGCCTTCATGACCTACTGCTGTTACCAACAATACCCAAAACCTTCCATTTCTGCCCAAGGTCAGTTATAATTATGACTGGAGTTTACTATTGGAATCTCAGAATTTTCATTTTTCCCAAGGGTACCAAAATCCAGGTATCCTAAGAGCATCCTTACATACATATGAGCCTCAAATATAACACTCCAATCATGAGCTTTAGATCATTTCCCTCCAACGATGGTCTCTAGGAAATTATACTTCACTTAATTCTGCCCTGCATTAACAGAGCCTGAAACTTAGGTCATCTATCCTTCGTACCATCCTTCATGCAAACACCCATATAACTGATGATAAGCTTCAAGAGTGCTTAGAGACTTACAGTCATGCCTGGTGCATAATACTTGTATTGCTGCCAGGCTTACCAAGGTGTATGTGAAGATGGGAATCTTCTAAGTTGTGAAGCAGTCCTACCTCTCCTGCTTAAGGTAGGATAGGTCACTTCCTTAACCCTAAAGAGGTTGGGGACATTAAGCAGACTCTAATTCTGCTTTAATCTTCTACATCAATACTTAGACCACTAATTTGTGTCCATTATATATCAAATGCACCCTCTGTATACATGAGGGTCCAATATCTGTCTTGTAAGCCTGACAGGCCTGAGATCATCTCTACCTGCCCCAGGCCCCAAACTTCAATTCCAGTCCAAAAGGTCTTCAATAATTACCCTCTCTGATCAGAAAGAATTCCAAACTATTCTCTATCTGATGGAGGGCAAAAATTTCCATTTAACTGTGTCTCACATCGAACTCCTCATTTGAAAAGGGCACCAGAATGACTCTTTTTGTTCCAGTGGTTCTCAAATTCACATCCTCTGTCGAAGAGGTCTATAAATGTCATCCAGTCATACCAGGGCTTCAGTGCCTCTCCCTCTCCCTATGGGAGCCTCAGACACACCACATCTAGTCATAAATATTTCCTCTTCTCCCTGTGTCTATTGGGCAATAAAGCCTTCTCGAATGCCCATATTGGACTGAAATATTTCCTTTTTTTTTTCAGGGGTGGACACATACCTACCCTCTCTTGTAAAGTGTAAATAGATCTTGTCTTATTGACTATGTGTGCCTGCTATATTACAACTGTCTAAGATTACTTCCAAACTTCTTCCTGTTACAAATATTCGGAGACATTCCTTCATTCAAGAAAAGTGGCCTTGCTCTTATGTCATCTGACTAAAAGTTTCATAGACCAAAGATAACCATCCAACCTGTTGGAATACTGAAACAATTGCTGCCTGCTTTCCACACACTACATAAAACATGTGGATATCCTAAATTCTACAAAAAAGATTTGTAAGCAGATCAAGCAATACTGGGACTCCCTCTTCTCCAGAAGGTATTTGCATTTTCAACAATGTGAAATGGTATTTCTTATTTATTGAAAATAGCCAGAGATTTTACACTTCTTACAAGTAGGTTTAGAATTTCACACTTGCAAAGTGTCACAGAAATGCTGCTTATGACCAGAATGCTTCAACTTCTTTATTCTCATGAAGTTTGCCACATTACCTCTTTGATGAAGGGCACAACCATCCTACTTCTGTGCAAAACTGCCCAAGCTCCTCCCCTATCTTACTTTAGGAATATTTAGACATTCACAACAGAGAGTGCTCCAACCTCTGTGGAGCACAGTGTGTTTGAGGAAATCCCCCAGATTCTCCATCTTCCCAGTGTATGTCCTACGTATAACTTCTAATTTCCGTGGTCTGGGAAGCACTGTTCTGACCTAAGAGATTTCTGAACACTCTGGACTGAAATCCCAAACAGAAGAGTATCAAGGTAAGGGTAAATCAGTTTACTATCTTTGTTTTGTTACCTTAGACAGAGACATCCTGGCCTCCATGCAGAGGAATGTGTGGATGGACATATATTTAAGGAAGACACTAAACCAGAAAATACTACATTACACCCTCTTAAAAGACTTCTAAGATTGTTGTCATGCCTACCACTGACATTCAGATGATGTGTATTCTTGATTGTGATTTCATGTTTGGAGCTGATGAAGGAGTAAGTACCTGGAATGTCCTAGAATTCTCAAGGTATCAATCAGTGTTCAATTTCTGATCAATAGTGCTTCAGACATAGGAATAACAGGACAAAATTATTCTATACAATCCTATGAAGCTCCTATCACCATCCTCCTATTTTAGAGAATCTTAGATCTATCACCAATCCTGAGACGGGCAGAAACAATTCTTCTCCTGCACATAGGGATACTGCATATGTCTCTCCTTGCCCAAAGTATTCCAATTACTGTCTTTTTACTGAATTTGCTTTTAGACTATACCTGAAATATTCCACTTTTCACCAAAAGATATACCAGCCCTCCCTGTTCTAATAGAGAGCTACCGTCCACCAATATCCAAAGGGTTCTCAGACATTCTAAATATGCCCCTGTGGGAGTAAACTTACTAAGTCTATTTAATTGGGCCTCAGATCCTTCTGCTTTGACCAAAAAGATTTCAATCTACTGACTCTGAGTTACCAGGGGCCTCAGATCTCATTTTCCCCAAGTGGTCATCAAATATGCCTTTCTGACCAATAATGACCTTGCAATGTTCTCCTCTGATGGAGACACTTAGTCACCCCCTCCTCTAATTTTAACTCCCAAATGGACCTCCAGACCACCCAAGCTTAAATTACCTGAGCCGAACATTAAGAAGTACAGCCCAGAACAAAAGCTCATTTCCTCAAGGCAGAAACTAAAATGATGTATTCCTCACGATTCATACCTAGACCCAGGAGAAGAACATATGCCTGAGAAGAAGAACTAGTGTGGAATTGTCAGCCAGGTTTTTGGTGAGTGCTCAGACTGCTTCCTGATCCGGCACCACATTTACTACAGTGGACAGATGCTCTAGTCTCTGATGAGGAGTTGCTAGCTGTAAGGAAGTACCTGGAATGGGATCCACTGCATGAGGTAGGCTGAGTCTTTGAGCTCATGTCAAGGAAAGAACATGCAAATTTAAACTCTACCCAACCAACATACTAGTTTACCTGTACAAAGGGGTTTTAGATTTCCAAATTCTCACAAAGATGCCCTCGTGTATTTCCCCTCTGACCATTGGGGTCCTATCTATTTTTCATGGCTCATAGGGTCTCATTTCTTCCCAATGTCCATTACCCACTCACCTCTGACCACTAGCCATACATCTCTGATTAGTGTTGGGGATTTTCTCGGTATGACAATAAGGCCTACAGTAGTGCCTACATGCCATTTTTGAATAATTGGATCTTAAATTCCACCTCTGTCCAAGGGTACATCAGAAAGACCTTTCTCATTACATGGGGTCTCTATAGTAGCATCTTTATTCAACAGGCCTCTGGTTGTACCTTATGTCCAAGCAGGTCTTACACTTCACTTAAAGAGATGCCACATTTACACAATGTAGACTAAAAGGATTTGAGCATTCTCATACTCATCAATATAACATTCCTCCCCTCAGGTTTGAAGTCTCCAGAGCAGCAAGGAGAGTGGGGAGTAGAACTCATCATCTTTAGGTCACTCATCCCTGATGGATTGTTCCCAACCTTAGTATACAGACATGGATGGTTGAACACAAACCTGTCAGGCTGACAACGCAATAGACATCTACTAAAGTCCTTGGAACCATGTTCAGAGTGCTGCACATCCTCCTAAAGATGCCACGGATGACATGGTTCCTTGTGATTGTTGTTCTCTTCTTGTTGTTGCTGTTTTCTTTTAACTTTTGAAGAGGATACATTATTAGTCTGTTGCTATGTTAGTCAGCTCCTGGCATTAGAAACCAACATGCCACTGCTTAAATGTTTTACATTTCCTACTCTTTTTGGAAAACACAATGTATGCACATCATTTTTTCCTATTGTTTCAAAGACATACCACTATGTAATTCAACTTTACAATTGTAATCATTTTGACCAATATTCACATGAATATAAATTTTATGTGTAAACTTCTTCCTGTGCTGTGTTATTTTCCACCAGGTGACAGTTTCATTTCAGGTCATTTGGAAGATCGTTCCTTACTATGTGTCTTTAAAAGATATATTTTGGAGCTGAGGGGTATGACTGAATATCTTCAGCACAATAAATACCTTCTGTAACGTTACTATCTAGTGGATTATAAGTATCAGGTTGTACACGGTAGTAACTAAAATAATGGACAAGTTTGAGAAAGATTTTAAGGTGTAATCTCTCATAATATACACAAAAAAGAAAATCCTAGATATTAATCAAATCTATGCACACCAAATGAACATTGTGAGTTTTGTGGATTTGTTTTTATATGTCTTTGTAGTTCGAATGTCCAACCTTTATGTCTTAATTGAGGATTGTAAACAATGCTCAGGGTGTGTGTGTGTGAGTTAAAGGGCACCATGTCTTTAGTGTTTAGATTAATATCACATATCATTATCTGTCTATCCATCATCTATATATGTATGTATGTATGTATGTATGTATGTATGTATGTATGAAGTAATGATTGAATGTATTTATATAGATATGTATGCAACTATTTCTCTATCATCTACCAATTACTCTTTCTCTTTCTATTTCTCTCACCCTCTTTCTCTGTTTATCTCTTATGCATGAATATATGTATGCATGTAGCTAGGTAGGTGTGGTAGTTTTAATGTAATTGGTTCCCATCGGCCCATAGGCTGTATTCAGATGAGTAACCTTGTTGGACTAGGTGTTTCCTTGTTGGAGAAAGGGTGTCACTGGAAGAGGGGGGTGGTCTCATACATGTTCAAGTTATGCCCAGTAGGGTTCTGTGTGTTTGCTGTCTGTTTGCCTTTCCAAGAGTAGCTGTGATAGAGTGTTCAATGATTCAAGGAGGGGATGTTGGTTAGATGGCATATAAAGCAGGCAAGACACATTTACATACATGGTAGAAGAAGCAAGCTTTAAGAAGCACAAACAATCACACACACACACACACACACACACACACACACACACACATTTGTTGGACAGTGCAAAGCTTCAACCACTTTCCATATATACTCACATTTGGTGGATAGAACAAAGAACCAACTTTATTTTTCTCACACTGCTTATATATCTCTGCACAATCTTTCAATTAGTATAAAATTTATACTGGTTACTTTCTATTTTCTTCTAGTGAATAATTATGAGAATATATAAGGAAAAGCATCTTCTCACTATACTTTTATGATGAGCTATTTATAAATTATGTTTATAAATATCCAATATTATCCCCAAGAACCAACACACATTTCTAACTAAAAAACTTGTTATAGATTAACAACTTGTAAGCAAGTAAGGTATTTTTTTCAGCCAGTTTCTCTTACTGGTAGACTGAAATTTGCTGTTATACATAAAGGATTAGTTTTTATCTATCTCAAAAATTAATCCTTCAAAAATCTTAAAAGAATCAAAAAACTAAACTTTTATGTAAAAACCTATCATCCCTTTCTACTTTGAATCCTCAGGGTGCACATCTGTACATTAACCATGTTTTTCTTATATCATATCAGGAATCAGAGGGAGGAAATAGGTACAAAGAAATAATAATCATCTGAACACCAGCCTGAATTTTGAAAAAAAAAAAGGCATGCTTTTCGTAGTAATTCTTTCCAAGATCGTGGTTGAAGTATTAATCTGCATCAGCTGCAATCCTTGAGAAAGTTAGATCTAACTAACACTGTGGGTGGCAATGATATTGCCCAGTGAGGGGCTGGAACCCACCTTAAATTTTCATACAATCCATAGATTATGAGGGATGTGATGTGAGGGCAGCAAGTATAGAGAAACTCTACAACAGCATGAGTGGTAACAGAGTGGTACCAGCTTTTAAGTGTTTAAGAGTGGTAAGAGCTTTTAAGTGGTTCACCTTACCAAGAATCCATGAAAGCCCAGTATTTTGGAGGTAAAATGTACATTCCTGGGAGCCCCTCTGCCATGCTTAATATTCTAGTAAAATTAAAAATAATATTAACTTCTCATTTAATAGACCCTGCTTACAGTCCCCCCAAATTTTACTCCCCACGGTTCTTTCACTACCTCCCATCCTCTCCAGTTCCTACACCTTTCGGGCATCATTCACCAAATTCTTCTCTTTCAAATATCTCTTCCTGCATTTCCTTATTCAACCCCATCTCCCTCCCCTATGCCACCTGATCTTCTCTTTCTTGTCCACCTTTGTCCACTAATAAAATCCATTCTATATCCCCATACCATGGGCATCAATGTATGCACCCAAGTCCTTCCTCTATACCTAACTTCACTGGATCTACAGATTGTAGACAGGCCATCACATATGTAATGTAGAATGTGTTAATCTTTGTATTGCTGTCACCAAAAACTATAACCCAAGCACAAGTTGGGGAGGGTAGGACTTATTTGGTTTACACATCTTCATTGCTATTCATCATCTGAAGACAGACAGAACAGGAACTGAAATGGGCCAGGTACCTAGAGGCAGGAGCTAATACAGAGACCATGGATGGGTACTGCTGCCACGCACACCAGTCGAGTCAGCTTGACAGGCCGAGAGGCCTGGAAGCACTCATGAGGCAAAGAGTTTCATGGAAGCTCACCTTCTGGAGTTTTGGCCTTCTCATTAACCCATATACTCATCCCCTATTCCCGCGTTAGTCTGGTGTATGGATCCACATGCTCTCTTTTAGTGTTATCTTATTATAAGTTATTTTTAAGATTGAATTCTGATATAGCTAAGCTTTCGCCAGTGTTCCAATATCCTAGAAAGTCCTTGAGCTGACCATGGGCTTGGAATTCAGTAAGAATGTTGCCTATTCAGTGGCATTCAGAATTGCCTCTGGTATTATACTACCACTTTGAATAAAAGCTAAGTCACTGCCCTACACAAGAATTTATCATCATCTAGGATGAAGGAAGTTTGAGACCTAAGGAGGAAGCAGAGTACATACTTAGAACTATAGATAGCTGAGTTCCACCCATATACACGTATTTACAATGGCCTAGGGGGAAGGTGGTCTATACAATAGACTAAAATAGGAACTATAGCAAGGGCACGAATCCCTTAACCCTGGCTTCTAAGATTAAGTGGATATTTGGTGGAGCTCTTTTTGATCCCAGTTGTTAACAGTGAATTTTATCCCAGGTGTTTCCTGTGAGAACTTCTGAGTTTGTATTCCTCCGTTTTCTGTAAGAATCCAGTAACCTCTTTGTACCTTGCTTGTGTGTCACCCAACTTTCCTATTCTCTTCTGTATAAAAAGTTTGATGCTCAATTTGACACATTACATTCAGATTCTACACAACCTCTCCTCTGTGTATCTGTCTATCATTTCATCCAACGCTTTGCCCACCTGTGACTAGAGATCCGTTCCACGCAGACAAAGGGGCCCAGAGTGTCTGCAGCATTCTGCTTAGTGGTTAGTTCCCCATGGTTTCATGCTTTCTCATAGAGAACTCAGAACCACAAGCACATGGATGGCAGTATCAACAATTGGCAGAAATCCTACCCATCAATCATTAATTAAGAAACTGCCCTGCAGTCCTGCCTGCACAGACCAATCTTATGGAGACATTTTCTCAATTGAGATTCCCTACTCTCAGGGGACTTTACTTTGTGACAAGTTGACAAAAAACTATCCAGCCCAGTCAATATCAACATATAAATCAACACATAGCATATTTATCTTCCTGGGACTGGGATACGTTATTCAGGTTATGTTTTTGTTTTTAGTTTTGTTTTTTTTTTATTTTTTTCTGTTTCCATCCATTTCATAACAGCTGAGTAATGTTCCATTGTATAAATATAACATATATGTTATACATTCTTCAGTTTATGGACATGTAGGTTGTTTCCAGTTGCAGATAATTATGAATACAACAGCAATTAATATGGTTGAGCAAGTGTGCTTCTAGGAGGAAGAAGCACTTTGCGAAACATTCTGACCTATCAGGTGTCTGTTGTTATGTCCCCCCATTTAATATCTGATTTTGCTAATTTGGATATTATCTTTTTTATTTTAGTTAACTTGAATAATAGTTTGTTTATCTTAGTGATCTTGTCAAAGAACCAATATTTGTTCCAAAAATTTATTTGTATTTTTCTTTCTATTTTTTTTCCACCCTGAGTTTTACTATTTCCTGCCACCACATCTTTTGGGTGTCATTTCTTCTTTGTGTTTGAGATCTTTAGGATGTGCTGTTAACCTGCTAATATAAGGTTTTGCTAATATTTTTAACTCATTTTTTATTAGATATTTTTCTTCATTTACATTTCAAATGCTATCCTGAATGTTTCCTATACCTTCCCCTACCCTGCTTGCCAACTCACCCACTCCTGCTTCCTGGCCCTGGCATTCCCCTGTACTTGGGTATATAATCTTCACAAGACCAAGTGACTCTCCTCTCTTTGATGGCTGACTAGGCCATCCTCTGCCACATATGCAACTAGATACATAGTTCAGGGGGTTACTGGTTAGTCCATATTGTTGATCCTCCTTTAAGGTTGCAGACCCTTTAGCTCCTTGGGTACTTTCTCTAGATTCCACATTAAGGGCCTTGTGTACCATCCAATAGATGACTGTGAGTATCCAATTCTGTATTTGCCAGGAACTGGCATAGCCTCACAGGAGATAGCTATTCCAGTGTCCTGTCAAAAAATTTTGCTGGCATAAGCAATATTGTCTGGGTTTGGTGGTTGTCTATGGGATGAATCACCAGGTGGAGCAGTCTCTGGATGGTCGTTTCTTTTTTCTCACCTCCAAAATGTCTCTGTAACTCCTTCCATGGGTATTTTGTTCCCATTATAAGAACCAATGAAGTATCCACACTTTGGTCTTCCTTCATCTCGAGTTTCATGCGTTTTGCAAATTGTATCTTGAGTAGTCTGTTTGGGGGCTAATATTGGCTTATAAGTTAGTACATATCATATGTGTTCTTTTGTGATTGGATTACCATACTCAGGATGATATCCTCCAGATACATGCTTTTGCCTAAGAAATTCATAAGTTCATTGTTTTTAACTGCTGAATAGTACTCCATTGTTTAAATATACCAGAATTTCTGTATCCATTCTGTATCATATATTCTTCTGTTGAGCAACATCTGAGTTCTTTCGAGCAAATGGCTATTATAAATAATGCTGGTGACTGCTTCTAATTCTAAGAAGGGGCAAAGTGTCCACAATTTGGTCTTCATTCTTCAGTTTCATGTGTTTTGCAAATTGTATCTTATATCTCGGGTATGCTAAGTTTCCGGGCTAATATCCACTTATCAGTATGTAAATATCATTTGAGTTCTTTTGTGATTGTGTTACCTCACTCAGGATGATGCCCTCCATATCCATCCATTTGCCTAGGAATTTCATAAATTCATTTTTAATAGCTAAGTAGTACTCCACTGTGTAAATGTACCACATTTTTTTTATCCATTCCAATGTTGAGGGGCATCTGAGTTCTTTCCAGCCTCTGGCTATTATAAATAAGGCTGTTATGAATATAGTGGAGCAGGTTTCCTTCTTGCTGGTTGGGACATCTTCTGGATATATGCCCAGGAGAGGTATTGTGGGATCCTCTAGCAGTACCATGTCCAATTTTCTGAGGAACCGCCAGACTGTTACAGAGACAAAGTTTGGAGCTGAGACAAAAGGATGGACCATCTAGAGACTGCCATGTCCAGAGATCCATCCCATAATTAGCCTCCAAACGATGAAACCGTTGCATAAACTAGCAAGATTTTGCTGAAAAGACCCGGATATAGCTGTCTCTTGTGAGACAAGGCTGGGGCATAGCAAATACTTAAGTAGATGCTCAAAGTCAGCTATTGGATGGAGCACAGGATTCTCAATGGAAGAGCTAGAGAAAGTATCCAAGGAGCTAAAAAGATCTGCAACGCTGTAGGTCCAATAACATTATGAACTAACCAGTACCCCGGAATTCTTGACTGCATATGTATCAAAAGATGGCCTAGTAGGCCATCACTGGAAAGAGAGGCCCGTTGGACATGCAAACTTTATATGCCACAGTACAGGGGAATGCCAGAGACAAAAAATGGAAATGCGTGGTTAGGGAAGTGGGGGGTACGGTATGGGGGACTTTCTAAATGTACATTCTAAATGTAATTGAGGAAAATACGTAATAATAAAAAATATTAACAAAATAAATAAATAAGGCTGGTATGAACATCATAGAGAATGAATCCTTATTACACATCGGAACATCTTCTGAGTATTTGCCCAGGAGAAGTGTTGCTGGATCTTCTGGTAGTACTATGTCAATTTTCTGAAGAAGCACAAGACTGGTCCAGGTCCCTGCCAAGTGTATTCTGCAAAGGCCCCAGACATCCGGCCACTTTCCGAACCAGAGTAAAGGGGGTCCGCCTGGTGCAGAAGTGCTTTGCCTGAGCATCAGCAACAGACATCTTGGTTCTAGGACCCCACCGGGTGTATTCTGCACAGGTGAGAGTACGGAATACAGAAGCCAAAAGCTTCTGGGAGAGGTGGGAGCCACAGAGCTTCTAAGGAAGCCCACTTTTCGGGCCCAGACAACTGGCAAATGTCCAGGCCAGAGGAAAGGGGTCTGACCAGTGTGGGACTGCTTTGAGTGAGCATCGGCAGCAGATATCTTGGTTCCGGGACCCAGCCGAGAGTATTCTGCACAGGCTTCAGACATCTGGCCACTTTCCCAGCCAGAGGAAAGAGGTCTGCCCATTGCAGGAGTGCTTTGCCTGAGCATCAGCTGCAGACATCTTGGTTCCAGGACTCCACAGAGTGTATTCTGGACGTGTGAGAGTGTAGAATACAGAAGCTAACACCTTCTGGGACAGGCCAAAGCAACTCAGCTTCAGGACAGGTCCTGTTTTGGGCCTTCTTCTTCGGCCAGGAGGGGGGTCTTAAGGCCATATATCTGTGCACCTTTCCCGTGAGAGGAGAGCTCGCCTGCAGAGAGTCCTCTGACAACTGAAACTCAGAGCAGAGATGTAGTCTACCAGGTCTGCTGATAGAGGCTAACAGAATCACCTGAGGAAAAAGCTCTAACCAGAGACAACTATAACAACTAGCTCCAGAGATTACCAGATGGCCAAAGGCAAATGTAAGAATTGTACTAACAGAAATCAAGAACACAGCACTCCCACTCCACCTAGTCATGTGCACCCCAACAAAACCGAAAAGCTAGACCCGGATTTAAAAGCATATCTCATGAAGATGGTAGAAGACATCAAGAAGGACTTTAATAATTCACTTAAAGAAATACAGGAGAACACTGCTAAAGTGTTACAAGTCCTTAAAGAAAAACAGGAAAACACAACCAAACAGGTAGAATTCCTTAAAGAAAAACAGGAAAACACATCCGAACAGGTGATGGAAATGAACAAAACCATACTAGACCTAAAAATGGAAGTAGACACAATAAAGAAAACCCAAAGTGAGGCAACGCTGGAGATAGAAACCCTAGGAAAGATATCTGGAACCATAAATGCAAGCATCAGCAACAGAATACAAGTGATGGAAGAGAGAATGTCAGGTGTAGAAGATTCCATAGAGAACATCAGCACAACAATCAAAGAAAATGGAAAATGCAAAAGGATCCTAACTCAAAACATCCAGGAAATACAGGACACAATGAGAAGACCAAACCTACAGATAATAGGAGTTGATGAGAATGAAGATTTTCAACTTAAAGGGGCAGCAAATATCTTCAAAAATAATTATAGAAGAAAACTTTTCAAACCTAAAGAAAGAGATGCCCATGAACATAAAAAAAAGCCTACAGAACTCCAAATAGACTTGACCAGAAAAGAAATTCCTCCCAACACATAATAATCAGAAAAACACATTCACTAAAAAAAGATAGAACATTATAAGCAGTAAGGGAGAATGGTCAAGTAACATATAAAGGCAGGCCTATCAGAATTACACCAGACTTTTCACCAGAGACTAGGTAAGCCAGAAGAGCCTGAACAGATGTTATACAGACACTAAGAGAACTCAAATGCCAACCCAGGCTACTATACCTGGCCAAAATCTCAATAACCATACGTGGAGAAATCGATGTATTCTATTTCTCCTTCCCTGTGTAATTTGTTGACAACTTTCTGAAGTATTATAACTATCTATCCTAAAATTTAACATTTTTTTGTTTCATATTATTAATCAGTAGTTTGAAATATGAACTTATTATGGCACTACCCAATGCAGGTAGAAAATATTCATAATTATTATTTTTTAAACAATATTGTGTATTTATGTTTAGGTAGGCATGAAATTATTAAGACAAAGTATTCTGTCCTCGTTCTAAAATCAGTTCTAGGTAACAGTAAAATAGTTCCTATGATCTAGAAGTAAACACAGAAAAATAGACAACAGGAATATAGTACTTTAAACCTAGATGATATATATATGTACACAGTATATTTCAAATGAGTCACTAATCTTGTTGTCAGGGATCACAGATGTGTAATATGCTTGATTAATTTTTCTGCTAGTAGCATAAACAGAACATTCTGCCACTATATAACAGCAAGCCCTAAGAATTAAATTTCAAGATTGTTTATAACTTTATTTATTCATGTTCTATTACTCGAGTATGTGGTTTCTTCAGAAAGTGTTGTAGTATCAAGTTTTGGACTGTAACCAAGAGTAATGCCACTTAAATGTAATATTTTAAATAAAATTCCTACAATGTGGCATTCCGTATGGGAATAACAGACATAATCCTATACTCATGCTTACCTAAACTTTTAATCTCTAATGTTTCCTCCTCCTACTATGTTGCATGTGTTCTGTCATTCCCTCCTTCCATAAAGGCTTCATCCTTTCTTCCATGCCATGTGCCACTTTGGGGTTCCTTATCTCCACAGATACTCCAAGTTAAACATAAAATCTAATAGTTGAAGCTAGACCAAATGTGATTACAGACACGTAGCATTTCTCTTTATAGGCCTGACTTAACGCATTTACTATATAGTATTTTCAAATTCCATATACTCTCTAGCAAATTTAGTTACAGCTGATTGCATCTCCTTTTTTGAAAACAAAATCAACAAAAATGACTGAGCAAGTATCAATAGATAACCATGCTATCTTTTCTACACTCAAGTGTGATATAGGTGAGTCACCAGTTAGTTCTATTTTTAGATATTTTTAGCAAATTCCACACTGATTTTATCCTGGATGTACCAACTTAAGCACCCACCAGCAGAACAGCTGTACTTTATTCCCACATCGCTAATGCTTCTTGACTTTTGTTTTCCTGATTGTACTCATTCTTTAAGGGATGAGCTAGAATTTAAGTTTGGAGAAAAAAAGAGCACCAGAAAATTTTTTTGTGGGAGCCATAGCTAGTGTTGAAAGATATAAGGAGTAATGTAATAAAGGGAATTGTTTCCTCGAGGTGAGTATCCACCAAGCTAATCCTGCAACTTGTGCAAAGAAATGTCCCAAGGATTGATCTGTTTATAGCAGAAAAACAACATATCAAATTTATGAAAAAAATATTCAAGGAAGCAGGCAGGTTCTATCTAAAGCAGGCAAAAGAACTTGGCAACATCCACCATGTAGTTCTTTCATCAGATTAATGAAGGATACAGAAGGAAAAGAGCCATGGAGTCTTCCTACGTGGTTATGGAAAGCCACTGAGGGCATCCAGGTTGCAGCGAAGTCCCTGAATAGATGTCTAGAGAGGCTTTTTGTGAAGGTATGAAAGGGAAGCCTATATTGTGATATAGCAATCAGGATGTAAGAAGGTCCACAGCTGTGCGATATCTCTCAAAGAAAGCTACACACAAAGAATGGAACCAGCCCAAGACAGAGAAATATATTGTAGTCATGAAACTAGATAGGAAGAGCTTTTTAAGCCACAATGTACATAAATTTAGGATTTGGGGTTTGTCTAGCTAGATTTGATCTTGATTTTCCCAATATTTCCTGTTTATGTTTCTTTTCCTCTTATATTGAATGAGAATGTATAATCATGTCAGTGTACTTTGAAAGTAAACAATGCTTTGAATTTGATTTTATATGGTGTTACAATTAAGAAATTGTAATCTGTTCTAAAAGATTAAATATGATTGTAGTTGTATATGGAATTTTATCTCATGTTAAGCATGATTCTGCCCTGGAAATTCATATACTTTATTTGCAGTTGTATATTGGATATAGGATACTGTGCTAGGCATAACTATTGCTTTCCTTTGGAAATTAATATAATATAAGGAGATATGATTGTATGTCTTATTGACAAGAGGTATACTTATGAAGGCTAGTCTTGGTTGTAACCCTGATAATATTAGGAATTCACTAAAACTCTGGGAATTTGGGGCACCTGTGAGGAATTTTTTTTCCTGATTTGATTATGTGAAATAGGAAGACCAACCCCAAATGTAGATCGTTTGTTCTGTTGTAGAAACAACTGTAAAATATAAATTTCATTGATGTCAGTTTTTTTAATAAAAGTGTGTAGCTAGGACTAAATTCTAGTAGTTACAATCAAGATAGTTTTTATGATCCTACACTGTTTCTGTCTTTTATTACAGTGTTTCCTGAACACTGAGGTGGAGATTTGATGGTGACCTCCCTTTTAGGACTGAATGTTAGAAGGTCCCTCAGGCTTTGCATATTATCTGGCTGGTAGATTAGAAAGGAGATGGTTAAAAGCAAAATTGGATGGATGAGCAGTTAGGCATTCCAAAGAGCAAATGGTGCTTGACTAACCTCGTAAGCTATCTCCCTCTATTCTCTGGGACTGGTTGTTGCTAGTCTATTTCTGTTTTTCCTTATATATCAGATTGATATTTCACAAGTGTTGTTCCTCCATGCCCAGAACCCTTATTTTTAGTCTTATACCTGAACAAGCTTCCTTTCATTTTCAGCTGATCTGCTCAGGTTTCAGTATTAGAGTGCATCTCAGCAGAGCTTGCAGCTCTATAACCCTGCCACTCCCACTGCTGCTGCTTTCCAACTAGCATTTCTGGACCCATCACGTGTTCACCTGTAACTTTACTCCAAGATGATTTGGCAGGAATCAGGTCCCTACCCCTGTTTCATAAATGAGTTTCAGAAATAGTAAAATTGAGCTTTGTTCAGAATTTTGCCTTAGCTATATCTTTCTCTTCTCTGCCTAGCTCCCTGTTCTCTTCCAGGTTTCCAAGATTCCTTTCCAGATTAGAACCCAGACATGTGAGCCGCTGGCCAGACACAACACATTTGAATTGGTACTTGTTTGTGACTTACACATCTACATGCTCCTGAGGCTGTCAGGAGTATACTCTGTTTCACACTCAGCAACACTGAGTCTAGGAGGCTAAAGGCAAGCTAATGGTTAACAGAAAGAAGGTATTGAAACAAAGTTGCAGAGTGTTGAGTCCTGAAACAATGAAAGGCAGAGATGACCCTGCCTTAAGTGCTTCTCTCTCTGACAGGCAAATGCCAAACAGAAGTCAATTTATTTCTTGATCTCTTGAGGTTCTATGCCCCTTCAGGTTTCTCATTCTCTAAGCTCTGCATGCATGCCCGACATGACTAGGTCATGTTATATCTTCTGCTGATCAGAGGAAAGATTTGTCCTGCTTTAGAGCCCGGCCCCAGGAAGTTAGAACCCAATAAAAGCAGACCTAATGATTTATATGAACTCAGGCTGTGTCCTTTATTATCATAGCACAAGGAATGCTAAAATATGGATAGTTATGGTGAATTTGATCCTGGCTCATTGCCACAAGACTCTAGGTGTCTGTGTAAAGGTTTCTCTTGGCTGCATGAGCTTTGCCAATTTAGATATTTGAAGCCTTATGTCATGGACCTTGGCCCACAAAAATCCTGATTTCTTTTCTCCAGTTTTTTCCAGCATGAATCCTAGATACTGCTGAAATATTACTTCTGAGTCAGACATTGAGCAAAATTTTGTGTATGAGATCTTACAAGAGAGCTTTATACAATGCCCAAGTCTGCCTTCAAGATAAACAAGCCAGTTCAGAACTACCTTTACTGGGATGCTCCATATTCTCTACCCAGAAATCACTGTATTTTCCCCAGGACCACTTTTTCTTTTCTCAACTTGAAGTCTAGATTACTTCTGCCTCTCTCTGATTTCTATGCTCCCCATTCTCTCTCCCATGTAGATGCTTCAGGGATGAATCATCTCTATAGAAAGGGACTGACTGGTTTAAGAGAAGTTCAAGTTGCTACAACAGTAGTGGTATCAGAGTGGATGATCAGAATTCTCCAGGTTACAACAGACTATTCATAGAAGGGACTGCAGATATCGTGGTGAATTGTGGAGAGCTGGTACGTGCTGCAAGCAATTACGTGCGTGCCGCCAGTAATCTCTGAGAAGAGCCATGTGTGTCGTGAGCAATCACCACTATAAGATGTTGCGGGCCTCCACAGTGCCTAACTAGTAAACAAGCCTTGTACGCAGGTGCGAGAGTGAATTCACTCCTAGTCACTCCCATTCTCGTGGTGTAATAGTGGGGTGATGGGCAAGCAATGAATCAGGAGCTGTCATGCCATATCAGGTGCTGAAACGTCACACTGCTGGTTATAAAAGCAGTGCCATTTTCCCGGATCGGGATCTTCCTGAGAAGCAAGCAATAAAGCTCTTGCTGAGGAAGATTCTGGTTTGTTGCATCTTTCTTGCTGGTCGAGCTGGACGCAATAAGTGGTGCCAAAACCCGGGAACTGTCATCACACCGGCGCAAGGAAGATCCCTCATTCACGGGGCAGAATCAGAACTGTGGGACAAAAGGCTCTACAAGATACGTACAATCTTGAAATTTCTCCAAAGTTAGAAGCCCTTTTGATTGTTTGCATGGCGATTACACTTTTCCTTTTGGTTTCGTTTTGTTTCCACCACTGGAACTGTTGACTGGTTCTTAGTCGCAGTCAGGCCTGGACTGCGCCTGGACAGCAACCAATTTCAGGCCCGGTCAGGCCTGGACAGCGGCAGTATGGGAATCTCCCATTCTATAGTAGTGGGCTTACGCTCAGTCCTGAAGCAGTGTGGCCTAAAAATCGCCACTAAGACCTAAGAGGGATTTGTCAGAGAGATAGACCGTGTTGCACCATGGTATGCTTGCTCATTGTCATTAACTGTCGCCTTTTGGGACAAACTGAAAGGAGATCTAGTTAGGGAACAGCAGAAAGGCAAACTTAAAGCAGGGATTATGCTGCTATGAAATTGGTGAAATCATGTTTAACAGATGAGGATTGTCAGCAAATGGTAGAAGCAGGGCAGAAAGTTCTGGACGAAATTCAAGAAAGTCTATCAGAGGTAGATCAGGGAGAGAGAGTAAAAATAGAGAGGAAACAAAGTGCACTGAAGAATTTAGGCCTTTCCATGAGCCTTGAGACCGAGGAAAAGAGAATGTCAGGGAAAATACCTGGGGAGAGATTAGAAAAAGGGATGGAAAGGGAGAGAAGAAGGGAGATCGAGCTGGAGAGGCACATAAGGAAAGAAGCCTCTACCCACCACTAGATGAGTTTAAGCAGCTAGCTGTCAGTAGCTCAGAATCAGATAAGGAACTTAGCTCCTATGAGGAAACAGACTTAGAGAAGAAAGCGACAGGTTGTGAGGGAGAAAGATACCAGTCAGATGAAAGACGAGTTAATCAGTTACAGAATAACATGAAAGCAGCTAGAGACAAATGTCAAATCATTGCGCAGTCTTCGGATATGCAAATTCAGGGTTCTAGTGCACCTCCGCCTTATGTGCAGAGGCACCATTCTGAGCCTTATGTGCAGAGGTATCATTCAGACTCATTTATACCAAAAGAGGAACAGAGGAAGATACAACAGGCATTTCCAGTTTTTGAAAGAGCTGAGGGAGGGCGTGTTCACGCTCCAGTAGAATATATACAGATTAAGGAGCTTGCAGAAACAGTCCGTGTTATGGAGTCAGAGCTAATTTCACTGTAGCACAAGTTGAAAGGCTTGCAACTCACACTATGACTCCTGGTGATTGCCAGACTGTAGTAAAAGCTGCAGCCCCCAGTATGGGGATGTATCTTGAATGGAAAGTTTTGTGGCAGGACTCCTGTCAGACGCAGGCAAGGGCCAATGCCAACATGGAAGGAAACCAAAGGACATGGACATTTGAATTGCTTACAGGTCAGGGACAGCATGCTGCTAACCAAACAGATTATTATTGGGGAGCATACGCCCAGATCTCAGCTGCCGCTGTTAAGGCATGTAAGGCACTCTCTAAGAAGGGAGAGGCAAGTGGGCATTTGACCAAGATCACTCACGTCTACCAGGAGTCATACTCAATTTTTGTGGCTAGAATGACAGAGGCAGCAGGGAGAATATTTTGAGATACAAAAGCAGCTATGCCTTTAATTGAACAGTTGATATATGAACAGGCTACCCAGGAATGCAGGGCAGCTATTACACCTGGAAAAAGCAAGGGACTGCAGGACTGGTCGAAGGTTTGCCGTGAACTTGGTGGGCCACTCACTAATGCAGGTTTAGCAGCTGCCATTCTACAAGTGCAAAAATGCCCTGACATGGCTGAGCTCAAACTCTGCTATAATCGTGGCAAACCGGGACACTTAAAAAAGGACTGTAGAGCCCTTGTTAAAAGGAGAGCACCAGGATTGTGCACTAAGTGTGGAAAATGATATCATTGGACTAGCGCTTGTCGTTCAATCAGGGACATTCGAGGCAGGCTCCTGCAGCCAGGATTCCCTCAAGCAGTAGATAATGACACCATTTCAAAAAACCAGTACAAGGCCCTCAGGTCTTAGGGCCCGAAAACATACGGGACCACGACAGGCGAAAGGTGGACCCCACAGTCCGCAGGGCAACAGAAGGCTCAGCTGGATTGGACCTCCGTACCACCACCCAATTCATGCTGATCCCTCAAATGGGAGAGCAGCCTATTCCTACTGACTATAAAGGACCTCTGCCATCTGGGAGTGTCGGCCTAATATTGGGCAGGGCTTCCCTTTCACTACAAGGTCTTATTGTTCACCCTGGAGATGTAGGTCAAGATTATGAAGGGGGACTTCAAGTTCTCTGTTCCTGTCCTCAGGGTGTCGTTTCTATTTCACAAGGAGATAGAATAGCTCAGTTAGTAATTCAGCCAAGCCTACATGGCTGTTTTCCCTCTTCTGGTGTCCCTCAAGCTACCAGAGGGATTGGTTCTACTGGAAATGATTCGGCCTATTTAATAATGCCTTTAGATTCCAGGCCTTCTTTAGAGTTAGTTATAGAAGGGAAACAATTTAAGGGGATTTTAGACACAGCAGCAGACAAAAGTATTATTTCTTCTCACTGGTGGCCGAAAACTTGGCCAGTTATTCAGTCATCACATTCTTTGCAAGGTTTCGGTTATCAGTCCTGTCCCACTATTAGTTCCCGTTCTTTGAGCTGGACAGCGCCTGAAGGTCAAATGGGATGATTCACTCCTTATGTCTTACCACTCCCAGTAAATCTCTGGGGGAAAGACATCTTACAGGCACTAGGACTGACCTTAACTAATGCATGCTCGCCACAAGCTGTTCGAATGATTAAGAAAATATGCTATAAAGAAGGAAGGGGATTAGGAAAAGGAGAGCAGGGTAAACTTGAACCTATCCCTCAAAAAGGTAATAATGGGAGACAAGGTTTGGATTTTTTCTAGAGACAGCTGTTGAGGGTTCCATGCCCATACCATGGCTTACAAAGGAAGTTGTATGGGTTCCCCAATGGCCTCTCTCCTCTGAAAAATTAGAAGCAGCCACAAAACTAATTTCTGAACAGCTACACTTGGGGCATTTAGAGCCTTCTAACTCACCCTGGAATACACCTATTTTCGTAATTAAGAAAAAATCTGGCAAATGGTGCTTATTACATGATCTTAGAGCAATTAATGCGCAAATGCATCTGTTTGGACCAGTTCAGCAAGGGCTACCATTACTTTATGCCTTACCCAAAAATTGGGAAATTATAATCCTAGACATTAAAAATTGCTTTTTCTCTATACCGTTATGCCCTCAAGATAGGCAAAGATTTGCATTTACGATCCCAGCCATTAATTACTTAGAGCCAGATCAAAAATACCAATGGAAGGTCCTACCTCAGGGGATGGCGAATAGCCCCACCATGTGTCAACTGTATGTACAATTGGCACTTAAGTCAGTTAGAGAACATTTTCCATCATTACAGGTGATAATTTATATGGATGACATTTTGATTTGCATAAAAATTCAGAGTTATTGTAAGATGCATACCTTATATTAATAAAAACGTTAGGGCAATGGGGATTGCAGGTGGCCACCGAAAAGGTGCAAGTTGCTCGAATGGGAGCCTTCCTAGGGTCACTTATTTATCCTGACAAAATTGTTCCTCAAAAATTAGAGATTCGCAAAGGTCAACTACATACCTTGAATGATTTTCAAAAATTGTTAGGAGATATTAATTGGCTGAGACCCTTTTTGAAAATCCATCAGCAGAATTAAAGCCCTTATTTGACATATTAGAGGGAGATACCCATATCTCCTCCCACAGAGCACTTACCCCAGCTGCATGTCAAGCTTTACAAATTGTAGAAAAGGCCCTACAAGATGCTCAATTACAACGCATTGACGAGTCAAAGTCATTTGAATTGTGCATATTAAAAACTGCACAGTTACCAACAGTGGTCTTATGGCAAAATGGGCCCTTGTTGTGGGTCCATCCTAATGCTTCCCCTGCAAAAATCATTGAGTGGTATCCTAATGCAGTTGCTCAACTTGCACTTAGGGGGATAAAAGCAGCCATTACTTATTTCGGGTAAGAACCTTATATAGTAAGTGTACCTTATACTTCTGCTCAAGTTCAAACCCTGGCAGCAACAACCAACGATTGGGCAGTCTTGGTTGCCTCCTATTCAGGACAAATTGATAACCATTATCCAAAACATACAATTTTACAATTTGCCTTAAGCCAAGCTATAGTGTTTCCAATAATAACAGTCAAACACCCACTTCCGGATGGGGTAGTAGTATATACAGATGGATCCAAATCTGGTATAGGTGCATATGTAGTAAATGGCCAAGTAACATCTAAACAATATAATGATTCATCACCCCATGTTGTAGAGTGTTTGGTAGTTCTAGAAGTCCTTGAAACTTTCCTGGGACCGCTCAATATTGTATCTGATTCCTTATATGTGTTCAATGCAGTTAATATGCTTGAAGTTGCAGGCTTAATTAAACCAACTAGTAAGCTTGCTCACATTTTTCAAAAGATTCAGTCAGCCTTGTTATACAGAAGACATCTTGTCTATATTACTCATGTTTGAGCTCATTCTGGCCTTCCTGGCCTCATGTCTCATGGAAATGACTTAGCAGACAAAGCCACTAGAATTGTGGCTGCTGCTTTGTCCTCACAGGCAGAGGCTGCAAGAGAATTTCATGAATGCTTTCATGTGACACCTGAGACATTACACCACCATTTTACTTTAACCAGGAAAGAATCTCGTGACATTGTCACCCAATGTCAAAACTGTTGTCAATTTTTACCTACTCCTCATGTAGGGGTAAATCCTCGTGGCGTCAGGACATTACAGGTCTGGCAAATGGATGTCAGTCATATTTCCTCCTTTGGGAGAAATCAATATTTACATGTTTCTATTGACACCTGCTCTGGTGTAATATTTGCCACACCTTTAACAGGTGAAAAAGCCTCTCATGTTATACAGCACTGCCTAGAAGCGTGGAGTGTGTGGGGCAAGCCCACAATTCTAAAAACGGATAATGGGCCAGCATATAATTCTACTTAATTTCAACAATTTTGTCATCAAATGGATGTCACTCATTTGACTGGCCTTCCTTATAATACTCAAGGACAAGGCATTGTGGAATGTGCCCACCGCAAACTCAAATCTTATAAAACAGAAAGGGGGAGTTGATGAGACTCTGCCCTCAGTGCCAAGAGTAGCAGTATCTATGGCACTCTTTACACTTAATTTTTTGAATCTCGACGAGCAGGGACACTCTGCAGCTGAGCGACATAGCTCAGACCCTGATAGACCAAAAGAAATGGTCAAAGGGAAGGATGTTTTAACTGGTCAGTGGAAAGGCCCGGATCCTATCTTAATCAGATCCTGGGGAGCTGTTTGTGTTTTTTCACAGAGTGAAGACAACCCATTTTGGCTGCCGGAATGACTCATCCCCAGGATATTCATCAAGGATGGTGCAGAAGATGCTGACCTCCCGAGGACTGTTCCTGATCCTGACAATGCTGAACTTGTCTCAGGTTCCTAGTATAATGGGCCAGCAGAGATGGGCTATTCTCTCAACTTTCCCTAAACCAATGCCAGTTCGCTATGATGCTATAGTTTTTCCAAAATTCTTTACTACTGATAAAACAGTGGATTTGCCATATTTACCCTATGATCCCAACCCGAGCACCATTAGGAGAAAATCGCACTTTACTAGAACAGTGTTCTTTATGTTTTTGAATTAATGGACCAGGAAATTGTATCAACCTCACAGCCCGAGCTTTGGGGAAGTTTAATGAGCATAGAGGAGGTTGCATGAGCACAACCCAAGATACTTCCAATGTAGAGATAACCTTTACAAATCGGACCTTTTGGCACGAGGTAAATTGGGTTAATGGTACATTTCTACCACCTAACTTTTCAGACAAAAAACGTCCACACCAACCAAAAATAGCCCCTCATTGTAGTTTGGAAGATGAAGGGCTGATCCTGCCTTGGTCTGATTGTCAATCCTCCATCACTCATTGGGCAGATCACAGTAAAACCTTTTCCTTTTCTCCCAACATGATAGATAACCCAGAGAAGGAATTTGTTATGAAAAAGGGACTTTTCATACAGGACATTAGAATGCATCCCTTTCACAAGTGGGTGCTTTGTGGAGTCAATGGCAGTTGTACAGAACTCAATCCTTTGATCTTTATCCAGGGAGGAGCAGTTGGAAAGGCTTCTTTTACTGGCATTTCAAGATTTGCTCAGTATTGGGGAATACATGATGCCTCCCTGGACTCTTATGGATATAGTAATACCAGTGCAGAGATCACTGGGTTTAATAAAACTTTGGTAAACCAGATTAATTATCCATCTACCACAGTCTGTGTTTACCCCGCTTTCTTGTTTATTCTTTCAAATGATTCATTTGAAATCTGTTCCAATGATAATTGTTGGATTTCTCAATGTTGGGATGTAACAAAGAACACCCGTGCCATGGTGGCACGGATCCCACGTTGGATCCCTGTTCTGGTGGATACACCCTCCATCTTATCTATGTTTTGAAAAAAGAGAGATTTTGGCATTACTGCTGCCGTGATCATAGCAATTTCAGCCAGTGCAGCTGCTGCTACAGCTGCAGGGTATGCTATGTTTAGTGCGGTTCAATCAGGCACAAAATTAAATCAGCTTTCAGCAGATCTGGCTGATGCCACCACTGTCCAAACTTCTGCTAGTACCAAGTTAAAGGGAGGGCTGATGACTTTGAATCAGTACCTTGACCTGGCGGAAGAACAGATAGGTGTTCTATACCAGATGGCCCAGTTGGGTTGTGAAAGAAAACTGGAAGCTCTGTGCATTACCAGTGTCCAATATGAAATTTTACTTATGCAGCTAATTTGTCTAGACAGGTTTCTTTATATCTTGCAGGAAACTGGTCTGAAAGATTCGATGAGACCCTTGAGGTCCTTAGAGCGGCCGTTCTAAAGATCAACTCAACACGAGTGGACCTGTCATTGACAGAGGTCCTCTCCTCCTGGATTTCATCTGCCTTTTCTTATTTTAAGGAATGGGTGGGGGTAGGTTTATTTGGCGTTGCCACCTGCTGTGGACTTGTGGTCATGCTCTGGTTGGTTTGCAAGCTCAGAACCCAACAAACACGTGACAAGGTTTTGATAACCCAAGCACTTGCTGCCATCAAGCAAGGGGCCTTCCCTGAAATCTGGCTATCTATGCTCAAAAATTAATTGACATTGGTGGCTGTCCTCTTTTATAGAGTTCGCCCTAGTTTATTTAGTAGTTAATGTCACATAGCACTGTGGTATCCAGGGACGGGCAACTTTCCTCATGCACAGATTAACCTAAGACACGGGGCCCGGTGGCGATAGGGTTACCCTATGACAGGAAAGGCTGTGACATTGGAGGAATGACCTAAGACAGGAGCCACAGTGGATGGGCAAAGTTACACAGGCCTAGACCAGCCTCAAGTTTTAATAAAATAAAAAGGGGAAGATGTGGAGAGCAGGTACGTACTGCGAGCAATCTCGTGCATGCCACCAGTAATCTCTGAGGAGAGCCGTGTGCCGCGAGCAATCGCCATTATAAGATGGCGCGGGCCTCCGCTGTGGCTAACTAGTAAAGAAGCCTTGTACGAAGGTGCGAGAGTGAATTCACTCCTAGTCACTCCCATTCTCGGGGTGAAATATTCAGGTGATGGGCAAGCAATGAATCAGGAGCTGTCATGCCATATCAGGTGCTGAAATGTCACGCTGCAGGTTATAAAAGCAGCGCCATTTTCCCGGTTCGGGATCTTCCTGATAAGCAAGCAATAAAGCTCTTGCTGTGGAAGATTCTAGTTTGTTGTATCTTTCTTGCCGGTCGAGCGGGACGCAATAGTGAATAGCTTTTACCTCCCTGCTGTTGCTCTCCTAGTACTGACCAGAAACTGAGGTGCCATTTCCAGCAGACTGTGCTAGGACATAGTCATAGAACACATCTTCCTTCGAAAGCAGCTTCTAGGCTTCATTGGAAAAAACTTAAATCTGTGAATATTGGGAACAGAGTCTGTACATAGCTCAGTTGACAGAGTGACTGCCTAGCATTTAGCATGCCTAGGACTCAGTCATTAGTGCTGTCTTTACTTTATTGCCTTTGGTTGGTCTACTTATTATATTGTAATACACTTGGGATCATAGAAAGGGATATCATGATGACCTAAGACCAAGACTGTCAATGATGTTGGTTAGAGTCTTCTCTTGTATCCTCAGGCTAAAGAGACCTGATACCAGAGTGACTCACATTACTGAGAAACTCATGTTTCTATTTCATTTCTTTTTAAGGCCTCTTAATTCAAAGAGTCATTGCCATTACAAGGTGTAACCATCACACACTTTATCTCTTTTATCTAGGTGATTTCCCAGTGTTCTTTACTTGGTTCATCAGCTCTAGGATTCAATGCAAAATAGCAACCAATAGTATTAAAATCTTGGATAGAACAGATATATAACAGTAATTACTTTGCCTGAATATATTAGTACAAAATCTGACATAACTGAACAAATGGAAACTAGGCTTGTGTCATGGATTAGAGGGCCTAGATCTTTTTCACAGCAGGTTATGCACCCTTTAGGATCCTCTGTAGAAACAATGAGGTACAATGGTCACTGATCATTCTTAACAGAGAGGCCCTTCTCTACAGGTAACAGATTCCTAGATCCACATTAAGTTGATTCCTGCTAAGACGGTCTATAGTGTATGACCATGTTAAATTCATGCAGGAAGCTACTGAAAAACAAAGCATTGTTCCAATCAGCAACAGACAGGACACAGAGCTCTGAGTATACAGCCAAGGGGAAATTTAAGTCATAGGGGTTAGGCTAATATCCTCTGATCTAAATTGTTCTGATCATGTCTTAATAGCTATGTATCTTAGTACCTGAAAACTATTTCCCTACATTCATTTGCTTATTCATGATTGGAATATATATTGTACGCTTTCTCATTTCGTGGTATGTTAAATTTGGAACTTGGTATAAAACTGTTAATAATCCGAATGTGCAGTATTCAATTGCATTATATATGCCTTAAACACCATGAGAAAAAAGGAAATGAATATAATAAATCTTTTTTTTTTTTGCCATGTAATACAAACTTATTCAGAAAACCTACTGAAAGACCCCCGTGGGGAGTCCCTTCTCGGGCAAGCGCGCACCCAGTAGGACACTGAGACCGAACTCACTGTAATTATACAACGCTTTAATGGCGTACAAACACACAAACAACAAAGGTTCGCTCAAGCCAGAATGCTGAGGACGAAACTCATGCACCGCGCAGGGGGCAGGGGAGTTCAACCCCAGCCCAAACTTTTTACAGGCTTATAAAGGCAAAAACCACAAACCAAAAACAGGGGAGCCAAAAGAATTTGCGCCATTACACATAATTGGCTTATTTAAATGGCGGCAGGATGATTACAAATTAGCAGGGTAATATGTACCTGCTAAAATGGAGAAAGACACAAGGGCTTGGGACTTCTCGAGGTCAGCAGGACACCTGGTCAATGTATGATTTATGGGGTCTATAGGGAGGTGCCATCCTGCCAGATGGCCATTTGGTCTGCCCTGATAGCAGTGGCTAGTTCCTGCATTCTCTTTTTAATCTTTTATGGCCGGAAATTCTTAGCTACAGGGTGAGTATGGCTGTGCCTGGACCCGCCTGGGTCTATTCTTCAGCCCTGAATTTCTTGAACTTACATACCACAATGCTATAAGACCCAAAATTATAAGTTTTTGCTGTTCATTACCCACTTCTTTTAGTGGATAGCTCTAATCTTAGAACGACCTTTCTTCTTGTTGATATTGCTGTCTGAGGACCATGACTTGTATGGTGTTTATTTTATCTTTAACAAAAGCAACCAGCTTATTTAAAATACATGGCCCAAAAGAAAGCAGGAGGAAAAAATAATCAGAGGGCGTGCCAGGATGGAATCAGTGTCGTAAAACAGGGAGACCTGTTAAACCAATTTTCATACCATCCTTAATACGCTTCTCTTTCTTTGCTTCATTTTTCTAACCTTTCTCTGAGCTTAGCCATGGAGTCCCTGATAAGACCAGAATGGTCTACAAAAAACAACACTCTTCTTTTAGTGCGGCACAGAGTCCACCTTCTTTGAGAAAAAGTAGATCTAGCCCCCTCCTGTTCTTTAGCGAGGTCAAAGATTCTTCAAGTTTGGTGATGGACTGCTCTAGTGCTCCTAGGTCTGCATCCATAACGGTTGTGCAATTCATGAAAATAGTGGGGGGTCTGTATCAAGGCAGTTGTGCCTTTGCCGACCCCAGCTGCTGTTCCTAGACCCAAAAGCACTGCTAAGGTCATGGTAATGGGTTCCCTTTTATACCGGGTCCAGTGGTTGAATCCATTGACAAAAAACTGTCATCATGATACAGAAGCCTAGGAACACTCTGAACTAAACGACAATAATCTTTAGAAGTATTAAAAACAGATGTAAATACACAGGGAGTGAGTCCAGTGTTGCAAGCCCATACTGTGACTAAGGGAGGGACTAAGTACTGACCTCTATTATTGGAAGACTGGAGATGATGAGTCTGATTACAGAGTTACCGTTTGTCATGTGGGACTTGTTCCAGGCAAAGTCCATTTCCCGAGACAGCTGCTAATGTTAGTTTTCTGTTTTCTCCCCAAGGACACTGAGAATTGTCCTCAGCCTTATTGTTTGTCTTGACTTGAGCAACTCCCTCATAATATGAGGGATTGGAGGCATAACACAGCCAACAAGACTTAGTGATGTTGGGATTGGTACAATTGCGTACCAAAAAGCCCCCTGTACCAGACTAAACAGACGGTTTTCAGTATCTGGGGGAGTAGGGGCAATGTAAGTTTCAGGTCTGAGGAAGGGGTATAGACTTCTGTTGGAATAGCTGGAACAACTAGGGTAGGTCCGGGAAAAGTAGGTCTGGGAAGGGGCATTGGAGGTTTTTTAACAAGAACGGGGGTAGGTCCTACTGCCTGGGTTGGGGGACACTTCATCTTTAGCCGAATCTTAAATGTGAATCCAGGGCCTGTCCCTGTCACATAAAATGTTAGGCCCCACAGTCTTCCCCTTATCCAATCTTTTTTGTCTCTTTTGCTTTTTGAGTAAAAGTGATGTTTAAGGAATCATGGCCCTTATTTCATCTGGATACTATAATAATATCAAGCTAGAGGAAGGGTCCCAATGAGTGGTACCAGTGGTTTCACATCTCCACTGACTACAGAAGATGCCCTCTATTCCCCCACACCAGCGAGCCTCTTTTTTATTTGCCCTATCCCTGGGACAGACATAAAAGGGCTCCTGACAAAGTCTCCTCTGTTGAGACCTGCTACTACAGCCTGGTATATCTGCAATGTACTTTCCTTGGGAACTTAACCCCTGGTGATATGGCTGCTTGTGATAGATTACCTCATCTTGGGGCACCGTTTCATGTGACTCTTCAGGGATATCCCAGGCATCTAATCCATCTATCAGGGCACAGATTTCAGGAAACAGAGGGGGACACCATGTATAAGGGGGGGGGGGCTTTGAAGTACTCCATATAGTATCTCCAGCTTGAGAGATGGCCTCCCATGTCAGGGTCATAAGAGTGTGAGGATTATTACCCAAGGTTGGTGTACAGCGAAGGCACAGTTTAAGAGAATTATCAGTAGCGGCCACTGTCCTATTTTCTCTGAGGTCGTCTTCATCCTGGTTGGGTGCCTTTTTTTTTTATGTGGGATGCGTGGATCCAGGCAGCGATCCTGTCTACCTTTGCTACCTTGGCGCTGGTCAGCAGCACTAGATAAGGTCCCTTCCACCGTGGCTCAAGCATGCCAGCTCGATGTTGTCAGACCAGAACTGAGTCCCCGACCTGGAACCTGTGGGGCACTGCACTGCTCCCTGGTGTGTATGCTTCTTTAATCTGGTCCCAGATCTGTGTTCTGACAACTTCTAAGGCCTTTAAATGGGTAAACAGAGAAGAGGGTGAGGAAGAGTCAGCACTGGAATTCAATATCTCATCAGACTCGGTCAAGGGGGGTGGTCCCCCATGTAGAATTTCATAAGGAGTAATGCCGAAACACCCAGGTGTGTTTCGGGCCCTAAGGAGCACAAAGGGAAGGAGGGTCACCCAGTCTTTACCACTGGTCTCAAAAGCTAATTTAGTTAGGGTTTCTTTTAGAGTCCTGTTCATTCCTTCTACCTCTACTGATCTCTGGGGTTTATAAGCACAATATAACTTCCAATTGTTCCCCAAATGTGTGGCTAATTCCTGACTTACCTGGGCAACAAATGCAGGCCCATTTTCCAAGCATATTACACTGGGGATCCCAAACCAGGGTAGGATCTCTTCAACGATCTTCTTGGTCACCACCTGAGCAGTTTCAGACTTGGTGGGGAAGGCTTCTACCCATCCTGAGAAAGTGTTTATGAAAACTAGTAACTATTTATTACCATATTTTCCTGGTTTGATCTCAGTGAAGTCTACTTCCCAGTAAACTCCAGGTCTATCCCCCAGTTGTCGTTTTCCTTGTTCATTAAAGGGGCCTGCAGCATTAATTAGGCAACACACTAGCAGGATTTAGTTACTTGTTCGTCTAGTAGCCTGAGCACATAATAGTTTGAGGACTGGATTAAATCACACAATTTCTTTGCTCCCTGATGTGTCAGGGGATGGATGCGTTTTACATATGCCTTTCCTTCTCTATAGGGCAAAATAATTTTTCCTTCTTTTGTTCTTGCTATCCCATGGTAGCTAAATCCTTTGGACTTCCCTTGTTCTTCAAGATCTTCAATCATCTCATAATCTTTGGAGGTGTATTCAAAACTGATCTCTGGGGTCCCTTTTGGTTCTTCTATACTCTCTACAGGCAGCGCAGGGATGCCTTGTACCACCTGTTTGGCCACCCAACCTGCCATCTGATTTCCCTGGGCTACAGCACCTTGCCCCTTTTGATGGCCAAGGCAGAGGATGATGGCCACTTTCTTGGGCATGTGTATAGCCTCTAGGAGGGCCAAGATTTCTTCTTTATTTTTGATTTCCTTGCCTGCCGAAGTAAGTAGCCCCCTTTGTCTATAGATGGCCCCATGAATGTGAGCTGTGGCAAAAGCATAGTGGCTGTCAGTGTAAATATTGATTGCCTTACCTTCTGCCAGCCGCAGAGCTTTAGTTAGCGTCAGGAGCTCAGCCTTCTGAGCCGAAGTTCCTTCTGGAAGTTAACTTGCCCAAATTACATGTTTTCTGTCAACCACTGCCTCTCCTGCTCTTTATTTTCCCTCCACCACAAAGGTGCTACCATCTGTGTACCTGTCAGGCACACCTGGCCAAGTTTGGTCAGTCAGATCCTTTCTCGATCCAGTTTCTTCATCCAGGATATCAGCACATTGGTGTACCCAGGTAGAGTCATCCGTCTTGGGGAGAAGGGTGGTAGGATTGTGGATGGCAGGTAGGGCAAAAGTCACTCGGTCATTTAGCAACAGGCTCTGGTAGTGGGTCATCCGGGCATTTGTCATCCAATGGTCAGGGGGGTGTCATACAATAGTCTTTAACGCATGGGGAGTGATTACACTCACATGCTGACCTAGAGTAAGCTTGCCAGTATCTTTAACAAGTAGGGCTACTGCAGCGATGGCTTTTAGGCAGGAGGGCCATTCACTGGCAACTGGGTCCAATTTTTTAGACAGGTAGGCCACTGGCCTCTTCCACGGCCCCAGAGTCTGAGTCAGGACTCTGCCGGCTACTCCACCTGGCTCATCAACGTATATGGTGAAAGGCTTAGTCAAATCTGGCAGGGCCAAAGCCTGGGCTGCAAGCAGAGCAGCCTTTATGCTGTTAAAGGCTTTTTGGTGTTCCTCTGTGCAGGTGAACGGGACTTTTTCTTTAGTGAGTGGGTACAGAGGTGCCGCCAACATTGTGGACCCTGGTATTCAGAGTCTACAAAAGCCTGCCGTTCCCAGAAACTCACGTGCTTTCACAGAGTGGTGGGGGTTGGGATCTGCATCACAGTCTTCTTTCGAGCTTCGGTGAACCACTGCTTTCCTTCTCGGAGGGAGTATCCTAGGTAGGTCAAGTCCATATGGCATAGCTGAGCTTTCTTAGTGGTACACCAATTCACTTTTTTCATTTAGAAGCTTCTTGATCCTGTCAAGGCACAGTTCCTGGGTTGAAGCTGAAAGGATTAAATCATCTCCATACTATAGGAGAGAAATTTGGAGGTTCTGTTCCCTAAAGGGCATAAGGTTGTGGTGGACCACTTCATCAAAAAAAGTGGGTGAATTTTTGAACCTCTGTGGCAGCCTAGTCAAGATTAGCTGACCCGTATATCCTCCTTCAGGGACTCGCCACTCAAAAGCACACAGAAGTTGACTGCTCAGGTGTAATCTGAGACAGAAAAAGGCATCTTTCAAATCCAGGACAGTGTACCAGGACCGTTCAGGTGGTAAGGAACTCAGCAAGTTGTGAGGGTTGGGCACAGTTGAGTGAATGTCCTGTACCCGCTTATTGACTTTTCTTAAGTCCTGGACAGGCAGATAGTCATTTGTCCCATGTTTACACACTGGCAGGAAGGGGGTATTCCAATTGGAATGGCACGGGACCAATATACCCTGTTATAGCAGTCTCTGGATATGTGGTCGAATGCCGTTTTTAGCCCC
Source organism: Mus musculus (assembly GCF_000001635.26). Lineage (NCBI taxonomy): Eukaryota > Metazoa > Chordata > Mammalia > Rodentia > Muridae > Mus > Mus musculus. The sequence goes on from NC_000087.7 coordinate 75,906,614, forward strand.
TTGACTCATGGGGTATTGCCTGACTGAAACGGGTTTGGCAGCCATTTTTAGCTTGACTATGTTGGGTGTTACTTGCCTAGCTAATTCCATCCCAGCCTGCTCTGCCCAAACCTCTGGAAAACATGTCAATTATTCTTTTAAGGGTAAAGTCTCAGATTTCTGTTCGTGGAGGTGATATTCTTCTTCTAAATTTAAAACTAAGCATGCCACTGGATTCTTCTTCCATGATACCTCAGGTCCGTCAGAAGTAAACTGGACTTGTGCTTTCAATTTTTTCCAAAGTTCCCAGCCTAGCAGGGGTGCTGGGCACTCAGGTATCACAAGAAAAGAATGTGTCACTTTATTTTTTCCTATGTCTAAAATCCTTTTGGTTGTCCAGGGATAAAGCTTGCTACCAGTGGCTCCCATAACTAAAATCTTCTTTGATCCTAATTGTCCTAAAGGTTCAGTCAAGACTGAATATTCAGCTCCTGTGTCTATTAGAAAATTAACGGGGGTCCCCTCCACAGAGTGAGTTACCCTAGGCTTGGGGAGGGGGACCGAGCCCCGACTTCCCTTGTCTTCTTCAAGGGCAGATACTTTGGGGCCCCTCTGCTTCTTCTTTGGGCAGTCTCTGGCCCAATATTCTTTTTTCTTGCAGTATGTGCATTGGTCTTTCTCAAGTGGAGGTCTCTGTTCTCCTGGGGGTCTTCTTGTCCTGTTGCGCAGGTTCCCTGACTGACCCTTCTCTGAACTTTCTCCACCTACCACTGCGGCCAAAATCTTAGTCAAGTTCCTATCCTGCTGGCGTTCATGCCGGATTTCTCTTTCCTCTACCTCTTTCTCTTCTCTCTCTTGCTTTTCTTCCTCAGTCTCTCTCTTGTGGTATACTTTCTCAGCTTCTTTTACTAAATCTTGCAGAGTATAATCTTGGAGACCCTCTAACCTCTGTAACTTTCTCTTAATATCAGACGCAGACTGACCAATAAAAGCTATGGCTACAGCTGCCTGCTGTCCCTCCTAAGAGGGATCAAATGGGGCTATCTCCTATAAGACTCCATTAGTCGTGCTAAGAAAACGGAGGGCAGCTCCATTGAACCCTGAAGGACTTCTCTTACCTTGGCCAAATTGGTGGGTAACCCTGCAGCCCGCTCTATCCCTGCCACTAGAGTCCATCAGTAGACTGTGAGACGCTCCCTATCTTTCACAGTATTGAACTCTCAGGCAGAACGGGCCAAGGGGAAAGCTGCATTTATAAGGTTGGGGAGATTAGTGGGGGTCCCATCTGGTCCTGGGACGTTTTTTTCTGGCTTCTAGCAGGATCCTCTCTCTCTCTTCAGTTCTAAAGGGGACCTGCAAAAGTTGCTGGCAGTCATCCCAAGTGGGCTGGTAGGAGAACATTAGGAACTCAAGGAGTCCTGTTAAGCCTGAGGGATTTTATGAGAAAGAGGAGTGATTAGTTATACATATCTGTTATACATATCTGCCAACATATCTATCAATGAAAATGGCCAGTACTGCAATGGGACTAACTGCAACGGGGCATGGGAAGGTCCTCCTACATAAGCTCTTAAAGGCAAAGCAACAGTGGATCTGGTTTAGATTCACTTCCCTCTGAACTATGGCCTTTGCAGCTAGGAGTCCCTCCCAACGGTCCTGTCACAGAGGCCACCCTGGGGTCTGCTGGGGTGGGCAGTTGTGAGGGATCAGGATTAGAAGTTCTTTGGGGGTAAGGGGGTGGGAAGGAGTCAATGAAAAAGGCATCATCAATTTCAGGATAGATCCTCAGGGGGGCCGATGGAACGTGCTCTGGCAGAACCGCATGCATCATTTTCGGTTTCATGGCTACTGCCACCATCGCTGCCTCAGCTCCGGAAGTCCAGGAACCCAGTCAGGGTGGCAGATTTTGTACCAGATCCTGCCACACAATTATATAAGGTATCGGATCAGGATGCCCTCCTGCAGTCTGAAAAATAACTTGACACCTAGAATAACAGGCAGGCTAAAATTTCCCTGCGAAGGCCAGCCCACACCAAAAGCTGGCCATTTAGAGGAGCAAAAAGTTTGCCAAGGTCCCTTCTTGACATCAAAGAAAATATTGTTGGCCCTAGTCATAACGTCTGTTCAATGGTTCTGAGTAAGTGTTAGTGGGGTCGTCACAGTCTTTCCCATGTTAAGCTCTGTCACACACATGTTAAAAATGATTACAAAGGCTACAAGACTCAAAAGCAAAACCGGTTGCCTACTCTGTGTTAACCAGAGTTCCTGAAAAGAATCACACGGCCTAGGAACAGGTCTCAGAAACAGATCGTCAAGGAGAAAATTTATCCCTGACTTTTCCCGAGGAGGTTCACTAGGCATCCCTGGCCCTCCCCCTGACTTCCCTGAAAGTCTCCCAAGGCGAACAAATGGTGGACACCTAGACACATCTGTCCTTATCCACTTTGCTCTCCCTTCGAAGCACTGTCTCATAAGAGAGTTTGCAAAACTGAAACTGTGATCTCACAAGATTTTCAGACAGAATATAGAGACAAAACCAAGACAAGATAGAGGGCCTTACCTCCAAGTGGGTCTAGGACCTCTGGGTGGTCACGCATCTCCCAGCCAATGCACCACATGAAAGACCCCTTCAGTGAGTCCCTCTTCAGGGAGGTGCGCACCCAGTAGGACACTGAGGCGGAACTCGCTGTAACTATACAAGCTTTAATCTCACACAAACACACAAACAAAAAAGGAGCGCCCAAGCCAGCATGCTGGGGTCGAATCTCATGCACTGCGCAGGGGGCAGGGAAGTTCAACCCCGGCCCAAACTTTTTACAGGCATATAAAGGCAAAAACCACAAACCAAAAACAGGGGAGCCAAAAGAATTTGGGCCATTACACATGATAGGCTTATTTAAATGTTGGCGGGATGATTACAAATTAACAGGGTAATATGTGCATGCTAAGGTGTAGGGAGGCACAAGGGCTTGGGACTTCTCGAGGTCAGCAGGACACCTGGTCAATGTATGATTTATGGGGATCTATAGGGAGGTGCCATCCTGCCAGATGGCCATTTGGTCTGCCCTGATAGCAGTGGCTAGTTCCTGCATTCTCTTTTTTATCTTTTATGGCTGGACATTCTTAGCTACAGGGTGGGTTTGGCTGTGCCTGGACCCGCCTTGGTCTATTCTTCAGCCCTGTATTTCTTGAACTTACATACCACAATGCTATAAGACCCAAAATTATAAGTTTTTGCTCTTCACTACAACATCCAAGATTTTACCTCTTAATCAGGTCTCTAACTTTTTAGCTCCAAGTTAATTTGTGTTTTGCAATTTTCACAGGGTGTCTGACAATCTCAAACACTACAGCCTGCTGCTGTTCTTCAACAATTTTCTGACTGGCAACCAAGCTCCTGCTGTTTCTATCAAAGAATGTCCCACCCATTCCTCTTGTTCAAAAGTGCGGCTGGACAGGCACTCTCAGGCCAAGGAGACCTCAGTAAACTTTATCTGAACATTCAGGTGCTCTCAGGCACTCCTTTGTTGAGCCATGCCAAGGCTTTGAAAAAAAACAGCCCAGTGGATAAAAGTCATTTCATTTGTACCTGGCTGTCCACTTTGAACAAATGAGCAATAATTCTGTTTTTGTGAAATATAACAGGTAATGAATATTTTAGTTTCAGTCAGTGGAAACTAACGGCTGTTCCCATTAACTCTTTCACACCAATTAACATTTTTGCTTCACGGTTCCTTTAACATTTTCGATTTCCACAGTATTCACACCAGGATGAATACTGAGACATTACAACCAGGGACATCATTAGAGCAAAGGTAAACAAATCTCTCTCAACATATGTCCTTTCACAATGGAAACAGACCAGAGACCATGGGGATGCACAACTCTGAATAGTTTATAAAGGACCCTGTAGATATCTGTTCTTGTATATTGAGGGGTGTGTTTAAGTGGAAAAAACTTACAGCTGTCATTTGAGAATAACACATATAAACCTCAAGTGTTTTTTTTTTAAATGAGAAATGTTGACAATTATGGTTCTTATACATAGGGAATATCTGGATTAAGAACTAGTCCTTACCCAGACTTCACACTTCCTCTGACCCTGACTCTGTACCTTCCAGGCTAAGAATAATCTTGATGGCCTGATTTCCCCAGTAACAGGCTATCCAGCAGAAAAGAACAACAAACTTCTCAAGATTCAACCAGTATACTAAGACATGGTTCATGTCTAATGGTTTACACAGACAGGCAGAATACAGTACCACTACCAAGATTTGGGAATAAGAAGCCAGTGTCTATGAAAATCAAAGAAACCTTCTGCAGCATCATGATCAGGAGCAGTGGAAACTGCAAGCTTTGTGGCTGCAGTGGTGAATAATTCTTCACCTGACAGCTCATCCCAGATTTATCACACTAACCTCACAGGCCACTGTGAAGAATACAAACACTTTGGATGTGGACAGCTTAAGACAGAATGCTACCCAACAGGATGCCTTACATAGGCTCTATATGGTAAGGTTGCTACAGAAAGTTAGAAGTGTCTGAAGGCATTACTTGGGAACTGTGATGAGGACATCTTCTAAAGAAGTATTGTGAGACAGAAAATTAAAAAAAAATGTTGATGTCTGCTTAGAAAGGGGTTTAATCTCAGGATTTGGTGATAAAATCCAGTAGATTTGAATTCAGGACTGAACTGCACAAGAAGGCCCAGAATTGCTAGGACTATACAGAAAAATCCATTTCCAGATAAGTTAAACAGAAAAAAAGGAGAGGAATGAAATGAAAAAGAAGAATGTCAGTGTCCTGATGTTAAATCCTGTATTTGTGAGCAATAATCAACAAACTTTGAAAGGAATAATGCAACAACGTGAAAAAAATGGACACACCATTTAAAATATCTTACATAAATCAGTAAAAAAAAACATTAAAAATATCTCACTAAAAATGGCAATATTTTCAGGGTGTTGGTGGTGCACAGCTTTAATCCCAGCACGTGGGAGGCAGACGTAGGCAGATTTCTGAGTACAAGGCCAGCATGGTCTACAGAGTGAGTTCCAGGACAGCCAGGGGCATATAGAGAATTCCTGTCTCGAAAAAATCCAAAAATCAGACCATACACACAAATAAGAAAACAAACAAACAAACAAACAAAAACAAAAAACAAAACACACACACAACACACACAAAACAGAAATACAACAACATAAGGCAATATTCCCTTTCCGTTTTGTCTTGTGGTTTTCTTTTTTAAATGTGTTATTGCATCTCAGAGATGCTTCCTCCTTTATAAATACTGACATCACAAACACATCATAGATATGAACTTGCATCATCGCCACAGGTGTTTTACAACTCCTACTTCAGTGACACAAGGGACTCCACACACATACTCCTTCCATTGAGTAAATGTATCCAATATCATACAGATTATTCAAAACAATGGAAATATCTTCAAATTATCTCAACACTTATGCCCAGTGATCGGGTGTCTCAGCTTGAGGCTCCCAATGATCAATTGTTTATAAGTACTAGCTTGTAAAACTGTAAATGAGTTGTCTATCTGGAACCCTTTATAAGATCCTGTCCTCAGCAAGGATCCTGTTCAAAGCCATTAGCCACTTTTTTTTTTAATGTGCACATTTAATGGGATAAAGTAATGAGACTTTTCCTAATTGTAGAAACGACCTAGTCTCTTTATTTTCCCCCACATTTTTTATTACATATGTTCTTCTTTTACCTTTCAAATTCTATCCCAAAAGTCCCCTATATCTCCTGCCCCCTGCTCACCTACCCACTCACTCCCACTTCTTGGCCTTGGCATTCCCCTGAACTGTGGAATATAAATTTTGCTAGACCAAGGGCCTCTCTTCCCAATGATAGCTGACTAGGTAATCTTCTGCTACATATGCAGCTAGAGGAACAAGTTCTGTGGGTACTGGTTAGTTCATATTGTTGTTCAACCTATAGGGTTGCAGACCCCTTCAGTTTTTGGGTACTTTCTTTAGCTCCTATATTGGGGGCCCTGTATTCCATCCTATAGATGACTGTGAGCACCCACTTCAGTATTTGCAAGGCACACTATTTCATACACTAGCAAGATTTTACTTAAGGGACGCTGATATAGTTGTCTCCTGTGGTGTTTTGCCCTCAGTCACTTCTATGCTTCATAAGAAAGAAAGCTCTAGTTGTGTGCCATGCAGATCGTGTAGAGGGCTGTCAATATCCCCTCTCCTCCAGCAAAGCCTCACAAACAGTCACAACGATTGTCTTCCAGGACAACTTTGAGTGCCTAAGATAAGGATCAAAGCACCTCTGCTTGCTCCAATGTCTAAATGTCACTGTAGATTAAGAAATTCCCTAGCAAGACCCTAAGATTCACAGTCCAGGACCATTTCAGCAACCCATTACTTTTCTAGGGTCCAAACTTGTTGCAATTCTACAGACCTATACATTGTACCCTTAGAGCCCTTCTCAAGAGCAGGCAACAACTGTTCCAAATGCTTTCTCCAAATGCAGCTAAACAGAAACAACCTGCAGAGACAGGTGATCTGCTCCTGGTTCGACCAAGGTGACTTTGCCTTTGTGTGGGGTAATGGTGGGAGTTTACCTGCTGTGAGACCCTTTTCCTGTAGTTGTGCTCATCCACCAAAGCACTTGGAAAGACAAGGAAAGAGTTCCTCATTCAAAATCCCTCCTCCTGCCTGTGGTGTTTGTGTTTCTAAGGAGTGGTAAATTGGATCTATTTGGGGGGTTCTTTGTGTCTTTGTGAGTCCACACACAGTGATTACTCTCTCCTATACTACCTTTCCCAGAAAAATTAGAATCATAGTCTACACATCATTTCTTTTATTTTATAAACTTTGATGGTGGGTATGGTTGTTTATGTACATGTCATTTTGCTTGGATACTTCATGTGTAAAATACCTGCAGAGGCAAGAAGACTGCTGCTGGAAATGAAGGAAGTGAGAAAGAGAAAGGAAGAGGGGGACTATTAATACATTTTAAAGCTTTCTAGTTAAATCCGCTCTTCAAGATAAACAATTGAAAGTGTAATTAGTCGTTGGCCTTGTTATATTAATACTGACTATAACAGTAAAGCATTTGAAATGTTTTGTAAACAATTTATTAATTTATCTAATACAGGGTAATGTGGAACTTTAAAAAACTCTTCTTTTTAAAAAAACAAAGGACAAGATAAATTATATCCCCATGCACATTATTTAAATCACACTTTAAGAACTTTGAAATTTGGATGTCAAAGAACTTAAAAATGCCTGATAGTATCTTAAATAGGAGACATAATCATGTCTAGGTCAAATGAAAAAAAATCTACTTATTGGTATATGGCTTGATCCTAAGTAGCTCCTTTATAGGGAAAGGGACAAGAATAGGTTCTCTTCACAGAATGCTGCATATATATGAAGGCTAATTTTTGTGACAAACTAACAAGTGTGTTTGCTTAGTGCCCTGACTGTAGTGACAAGAAAGCTGAATTGGGTATATGTTTTTGACCTACTTTTGTTTATCATTTTCCCTGTTTGGACAAGCTAAGATGCTTTACTTCAAGGTTTTTAAGAATTATGGGATATAGAACAGTAGAGACTGTGTAATCTGATTTAGAATGATTAGTCTCAAGATAGAGTTATAGTGATTCATCTTCTAACTTCACTGTGAACAGGTATCCTAATTCAATATTGGACTGGTCTATTAATAATTCCAGTATTAGAAGAATTAGGGAAGATAGCTAAAATCTTAATTAGCTAGCAAATTTAATTTGGAGGACAGCCTCCACTCCCAGAGAGGCTGCAGCCTTTCTGCAATTCTCAAAGCCACCTCCCCACACCAGAATCTCTAAGACTAAGCTTGATCATTGCTAATTTGTAACTGAATGGGGTACCTGGACTTCTCCAAAGAAACTTTCATACTGTTGCTTATCACTGTCCCACCTTTGTTTCTCAAGCAGGTCATCCAAGTCCTTCTGCCTTACTGTAGCAGATGTACAGCCTTGCCTCCAACAGTGAAGGTGGCAGTTATTGATCTTCATTCTAGTACATATTATGACTTTGGTCTGAATTGGGAATAAGGTGTGATAATGAGGACTGGACATTCAATGACAGACATCCAGATCTCAGAACCATACCAATCTAAGACAGAGGTACATGCCAAAATCAATGACTGTTGATAACACAACACAGAGCCATGTTTTGTGTGATATATAACACAAACTAGTTGCACGTAGCATCCATAATGGAATTTGATGCTTCAGGAAGATCTAAGATTTCCTAAGGGAGGTGTGGCCTCCAGTCACCATAACTCCCAGGCAAGACTATAGAGCATAAATACATTTTATGCCTCAGTTTAGCACTTTTTAAAATATTATTAACGGGGGGGGGGGAGTATAACCTCCTCCAACCTATGCAGGTTCAGACCTTATGCCATTGAGGCAGGGCCACCTGCAGTGCAGCTCCTCAGCTAGTTTCCTTTGATGTCAAACTACCTGCCATCTGCCATGAGGCCAAATTGGTTCTCCAAGATTTTCTGTAGTTAACTGCAATCTGTGAATTTGGTGACTTAGTGCTAAAAGGCTGTGCTGACAACTTGGTATCAGGAAAGCAAGAAACTTGGCATGGCAGAGAATGGGTTTCCCCCTTTATAAGTGAAAACTTTTATTAAATATTTGAGCCTAGATCAGAAAATTGTCTTGGCTCCATTTTTCTCTCACCTATATAGTTCCCCTCTCTTTTCAGCCTCTGTTTGCCTCCCAGGTGAAACACAGTTCAAGTTAGGTAAGGCCTGGTTTCCAACAGTTTTGGTCCTGATCTTTATCACATTGAACACAAGACAGAATTTTACACTAACACTAAAGATATCTGCCTGTGCTTAAAATTCTGATTACAAAACACTTCCTTTAGAAGAGTGGAGTGGTTGATGAACACCAGACACTTACTTAGCAATAGTTGGCCTATGAATTTTGAATAAATTTCTTATTATGTGGAAGATTCAAATTGAATTAAATAGTTTTAAACAAGCTAGGAAGGAAGTAGACATGAAGGAAAAAAATTCTAGAGTAGATCAGTACTAAAACTGAAATAATCTGAGGGTTATCTGTGTGCTAGTGGGGAGGCTAGAGGGAGAGGGAGATGGAGAGGGAGAGGGACAGGGACAGGGACAGGGACAGGGAGAGAGACAGGGACAGGGAGAGGGACTAGGACAGGGACAGGGATATGGACAAGGAAAGGGGGAAGAAGGAGGAGGCAGAGGTAGAGCAGAGGCGGAAATGGAGGTGGAGGTGGAGGCAGTGGCAGACTGAGGACCTAGAATTGGAAGCCACAGAAAGGAGTGTAATTGAGGCATTGTCTCCATAACAACTGAAAGCAACATAACCTAAGGGCATCTGTCAATTTCCTGGACAACTATTCACAAAGCTAATCTTTCAAATTCTAACCAAAATTTTCATAGAATGAGAAGATTGGGATTTCGAAATCAGGTGAACATATTTCTTATTATTCATTAGTATTTTTTACTTAAACTAGCAAAATATATGTATTCATTTTTTTAAATTTCTAATGTATTTCATTATTATTATTATTATTATTATTATTATTATTATTATCATTATTTTTGTTATTTTTATTACTAAAAATCAGTTTTTCAGTACAGTCCTTATTTTCCTCCTGGTTCAATTTGGTTAGAATAGTCTCTAATTTTCTCTCATTAATTAAATAGGTTGTAACTTCTTTTGCTTTTATGTTGTGAATATAAGTTATGATTGTTAAAAGCCTGTTAAATATACATGATATTTTCTAAAGCTAAAATTCATAGATGTTAAAACTGTATTTAAAATCTATTTGTAATATTAACCATGGTAGAAGCAAAAAATAATCTCAAACAAAGTCCTGTATGAAAGGAAGAAGTGACCAGTTCCTCATTAGGCAGTGACCATTCCATCTCCACAGGAGAATATGCAGTGTAACTGTGGCTTCATAGAATGAATTGGGTAGTGTTACTTCTGTTTCTAATTTGTGGAACACTTTCATGAGAATTGGTATTAGTTCTTCTTTGATGGTCTGATAGAATTCTGCACTACAGCCATCTAGTCCTAGGGTTGTTTTGGTGGGAGATTATCATGATTGGTTCTATTTCTTAAGGTGTTAAGGTGCTGTTTAGATGGTTTATCTTATGGATTTGGTATATGTCTAGATAATTGCATATTTCACTCGTCTATCGCAGCGTTTTTTTTTAATTATTCATTACTTAACTATGAAGTTTATTCATTTCAAGTTTTTTTTTTCCAGGCTGCATTCCATGGAATATCTTTGGCTGAACTGGAATTTGCTCTATAGACGAGACTGACAAGGAATTTAGAGATTTTCCTGCCTCAGCATAATAAGTCCTGGGATTAAATGTGTGTTTGCCCCCATTCCCTGGCACCTAGGAATTAATTTTGAAGACTACTTACATACCTTCATATAGTTCAAACCTTATAATATTACAAAATGGAAGCCTATCACAGTGATTCCTGCTTTTAACCAGAGGACTATGGGTCTTATGAAATCATATCTCTTTTGACTTCTAAGAAAGCCATACATACATAGCCAATTTGAGGCCAGCCAATGCTAATCAATACATTTTGGCCAAAATGGAAAGAAAAAAAAAACACAAAGTGAAAGTGCCTTTCTTATTTTAAGAATGGGCTACATTATAATAACACACACACTCAATCACATTCAGACTCACAGAAACAGACAGACACACACAGAAACACACACAGACACAATCAGACAGAAACAGAGAGTGAGACAGAGAGAGAGAGAGAGAGAGAGAGAGAGAGAGAGAGAGAGAGAGAGAGAGAGAGAGAGAGAGAGAGAGAGAGAGAGAGAGAGAGATCCACAGTGTTGGTGTTGGGAATCATAGCCACCTCCTATTTGGTAGCAGCAACTTTGTGTAACAGATAAGTCATCTTTTTAGATATTGGCTCTAATTTTGAATTGGCCAAGAAAAACCTGATACTATGCAGTCTGGAGCTGACATTTGGATTTCATAGGATCCCTGAAAATGGTTTCTGAGCAAGAGAACATAAAGTTTAATCATTCCTGGTGCATCTCACATATCTTCTGCCCAGTCTCCAATTGAGACACACAGAATTTACTGTTGGGGATTTGATAAAGGGGGTTTATTTTTGACAAGAAGCCCCTGAAGGATTACACAAATACAGTTGAAACAACCTTAGTACATGTCAGAGTGTGGTACCTCCCTTCTTTATGCTTCTCAGTGCAGCTTCATTTAGTGTGTTCATTTAGTCCTGGTCAGAACACACAACAGAGCAGAAACAAACATTCTTTTAAATTTTTACACACCTTCTAATTTTTTCTTGTTTTTGTTGTGTATCTTGACAGACCCTTGCAAGCATTAATTTATTCTTAGATGAATTTGGACATTTTGAGTAATGTTCTCTTCCTACACCTTCCTTCTCTCTCCAGAAATGTGGAGATCTTTACATGACTCAGAGTATAAGATCATTGGCTGCTCTTGCAGAGGGTCTGGGATTCAATTCCCAGTGATCATCCTGTGTGTCACAGCCACATGTAAGTCCTGTTCCAGGGGACCTGATACAAGCTAACTTAGGACCTCCATGTAATCCAGGAATGTTCACATCCAACAAATACACTCCTTCAGGTAAAAATGTCCATCCAATAGAAATAATGAAAAGTATGCTGTTTACCAATTGTCATGTAGAACTTGATTTCCAAATGAACACAAATATTATCAAGAGCAGACTTTAAAGTATGCATGTAGGTCAACCATTGTGATATGTTTGGTACTTATTTTTTCTTTCTTTTCTGTTTTGCATCCCCTAGGACCTCGCATACCTATGACTTGGAGGAAAGTAATCCAGAGTTCTTTCATAGTCTCTGCTTCAGTTTCTGCCTCTACTTACCACTCTGAATCAAGTTCTGTCCTGACTTTCCTAGGTCATGCAATTTACAAGCTGAGACTTGTAAACAGAAAGAAACCATTACCTCCTTTTGTAGTTTTGGGCCCCGATCTTTATCACATTGAAATCAAGACAGGCTTGCATACTTACACTTATGCTATCTGCCTGTGCTTAAACTACTGGTTACAAACAGTTTGTTCAGAACAGTGGAGTGACTGTTCAATGCCAGACAGTTACCTAGACATTGTTGCCCTATGAATTTGGGTTACATCTCTCATTATACTGAAGATTCAAATTCAATCAAATGGTTTTAGTACAAGGTAGAGAGGCAACTTAATGTTCATAGAAAACCAATTCCACAGTAGATCAATTCTAAAACTAAACTAACCTGTATGTTATCTCAGCACTAATAAGTAGCAGTGGGACAATCAAAGGCATAGGAAGGTGCAGAGGCAGAGGTTCAGATACAGGCTGAGGTAGAGAATGTAGAGGCAGAAAAAGAAGGATAGGCAGAGTCACAAGGACAGTCATAGGAAGATTCAGAATCAGAGAATGAGTCAGAATTTGTGGTGTGCATGTACCTGGTGTGTGTCTTTGTAATTCTTGGACATTTTAGGAAGTTACATTGATTCAAGTCCTGAGAGGTGGGGTGATTGGTTACGACAAAGCTATCAGATTGCAACAAGTATACCAAGACATGGTTTCTGTCTAATTGGCCACCCAGACATTTATATACTTATAGGAGTACTTATAAAAGGAGAGATTCCAAGATAATGGCTTTCTTTCTACTGATAAGCCTGCCTCCCCGAGTCTCAGCATAATCGTTAATTATGATTCATTAGAAAAGAGCACACACAAGACTGCAGAATCTCAGCCAATACTATTGAGAACACTTTTTTTTTTAAATCACAAAGCCCTCACACAACATTTTAAAAATCCTTTACTGGATTCATCTTCTAAGTATACACTATATGTTATATTTAGTGTATCATAAAATACTAAAGTGGAGTATCTACTTATGCACACTGAAAGTGTACTTCAAACAGAAAGCATTAATACTGTTACTCCATAGATGAAACATGTTTATGAAGTAACACTAAGGGAGATTTACACACAATATTTGCATTTCATTGAGGTCCCCAGATGAAACTTAATTGCATCAAAACACATGGCACAGCATGGAATAGGTATGACTAATATTAAAATAGTGAACAGCTGAATGCAGGAAGTATGGAATACAGAGTTACTAAGTTTGGTGGAATACTATATTTACATACAACATACATTAGTGAAAAACTCCTGCTGCATTACTTTGCACAAGATTGAGTGTCAAAGCTAGTACATTTTGTCTGGTGTTTGGTGGTTGGTTAAGCAAGTTGCTTGTGGTTTTTTCATATCCATAGTTAAAGAAAAAGCACTAGGAAAAAATTAGATTCAGAGATTTTCTAATTCCTCTCTCTACCTTTATTTCTGTCCTATCTAGTGTTTTGGAGTATAAAAAGAAGAACCTAGAAAATATCAAACACAAGCTCTAAAAATGAATCTTCCTTGCCCTCCACCAGAAATCATCAACTGTGAAGAAATACACTTCATCTTCTTTATCATAAATTTTAAAGGACTCTCTTCAATAGCTTCTTGACTGGACTGTTTCTTTTTACTTTTGTGTGTGTGTGTGTGTGTGTGTGTGTGTGTGTGTGTGTGTGTGTGTGTGTGTGTGCCTTGCTGTGCATAATTCCTTCCTGTGTTGCTTTCCATTCATGTTTGTGGATTTACTCACAACAAAGCAGATACAGTGCATTGGAGTATCTTTTGCTTTTTTTGCTTGTTTGTTTGTTTGTTTGTTTGTTTTTGTTTCGTTTTGTATTGTTTTGTTTTTTTTAATTTTCTGGTGGTGGGGAGTGCATCTATGCTTTTTGTTGGGAGCTATTACTGCAATGCTATTGTCCTGATCTCTGAATTGGGTCTCTCCACCTCCCCCGCCCCCATAAGAAAAGAGGGTCAAAAGCAGGCCACAGACTCACTGCTCTGAGAACAACTACAGATTGTTCCAACCCTAAGTCAGTGCTGGATGTCCTGACCTAAAGATGTACCCTGATAACGCCAAGTTCCTGCTTCCACCAGTAGTCGCCAAAAGAAAAATTTCCGCTGCCCCTTCCTTCCTGCTGAGAAGTACTTCCTCTCCCCCCCCACCCTGCTGCCCCATCCCTCCTGCTGAGGTGCATTGCTTCTGCCCCATTTCTCCTGCTGAAAGGCACTTCCCCTTTTGCTTGTGCATTTAAACCTTGGTCATGGCTAAGACATTGGGGTCCTGATGTAATTCAGAACATTTCCATATCTTTGTTCGCACAATATCCTCATCTCTCTCTACACCCCATTTATTTCTTAGGAGAAAGTCCTGTCGAGACCCTCGAATAACTGGACCTGCTGGACGGGTCAGCTTTTGAAGTTACAAATCAAATACTACCATTGAGTGACAAATCTACCTTACACAGGTTTTTGAATACTTTAACAGAAAGTGTTTCTCTCTTTATTACTAAGAAATTATAATCTTGTTTTTCTTGTACTCATGAACTGTTACAGAACTTTTAGGTCCATTTATACCAATTTTATGCAGACACTAAGCAATGTCAACCCATTGCTGACATTTTTTTATTGATAATGCAATTTGATCAATACATGAGTTCTTGTTTCTGCCTTGTGTCTGATTGTGTTTTCTTGAAGACTTGTATCTTATGGGCTATAACAAAAACTTGTAATGCTTGTAATGTACAGTTGAGGAGGGTGGTCTGGAGACTCGGGGGGTATTTCTGTGTATAGAATGAATGCCAAGTGCCTGGTGTTAAATCAGGGAAATGTTGCTCCTTAGGCTACATGCTCACCGTTTTGTGTTCATACATTTGGGGACAATATTTTTCAGTACCACAGAGCAAACGTTACAGGTACTTACTTTTTAAACTGTCAGTAATCACCAAATCTGAAATCTGGGCCTTGGACCACGCTGTTCTCTCAAAGCTAGTCAGAAAATGCTTAGCCATATGAGCCCAATCCTTGCTTTTTATCCTTAGAGGGGAGGAAAACTGGTCTTTCCTGTAAGGGTTTTGCAATTAGAGATTCTGGTGTCAGCAGAGCTTACATGACCCCTATTGAGGTTGATCATTTGTAATAGCAAGGGAAATGTGGGAGGATCATTACCCTGATGGCTCAAAATAAGTCTAGAACACACTGCATTCTTCCCCCTTGTGGGTGCCATCCCTGTCACATTTTGAAGAGAAACAGTGCTCCTCCAGGAAGCTGGAGGAAATTGGCCTGTATTCCTTTGGATGCTGTTAGACCCAGCCTCTAGGTCTGGACTGACTATCATTAAGGCCCCTGTCCCTGCTGTTCTCTCAGTTCTCCACAAAACAAGAGACTCTCTTTAGCTTTTGTGCTGAGTGATGTCAGCCCTGCTTCTCATATACTGATTAACTAGGCTATTTGGGCCTTAGAAGAATGTCTTTTTCTCAACTATCTATTTACCAGGTAAACTATCAGTGAGAATGGTGAGACATCTATTCTTGACAAGGTTACCATAATTAAGGGCAGGGAATATGAAGATAATGCAGACTTATTGATATATTCCCAAAGTCTAGATTTAATTGACACTCTAATGACTTGCACAAGAAACATGAGATTGTGGGTTGACTTCAAAGTGTAACATATGAGATCCATATAGAAAATCAGGAGATGACTGTTGAGAACAGCACTGGGCTTTAAAGAATTTGTTCTACCATGACTTTCCCAATATTTCACCATCTTAATAAGTATGTTGTGAAGGCAGGAGATGGTGTAAGAGTGTTCTCATCAGCATCTAGGTCCCATGGATGCTTGTACACTCTGTCATTTCAAGATATCTATGGCACAGTGGTACCTGATTAACGAAGAAGCCTTTGTAGTGCCACAGAGCAGCAAATAGTGGCCTAGAAGCAGGAAGTAGGAAGGTTGACCATGGCCCTCCTTTTAGGATTTACACTTTAAAGCTGAGACACACTGTAAAACACACATGTTTCTGACATTTAGCCCATGGAATGTACAGAGAATATCTCGGTCGATTGGTATGATGGTTTTAGACATGACTGAAAATGCGTTTATGTTAATCTGAGTGTGCTAGTAATCTTATGCCAACTTGTGAAAATCTAGAGTCACCTATGAAGAGGAAACATCAAATATAATCTCCCTACATTAGATGGGTCTATAGGCATGCTTTTTGGATTAAAAAAGTATATATTAATTTAATTTTTTTCATGTAATATGGGTTGAACAAATTCTTTCCCTACTTTATATCCCTACCATTCAACTCAGAGACACTGTGAAACTTATAGAAGTCATGGACCAAATGGATTTAACAGATACATTTGGAACATCTTTCCCTAAGACAAGAACACACATGGTATGCACTCACTGCTACGTGGATATTAGACAAAGAAAACGGAATACCCATGATATTATAAAGTAAATATCTGCACCGAAGCTGTACCCATACTGTATTCATATCATCACGAAACAGTATGCACAGTTCTCAGTACTGTGCATCTCCTAAAGGAGTATTGCCAACAGCAGATTTAGCAAGGCCTCAACAAGAATTATACCACTGGTAACATCACAATTTGTGGCTTTTAGGCTATATTAGGAGCTGGAGGTCATCCTCCTCATCTCTGTTATTCCCACCGCCTGAGGAAATTAGGGGAGCTTGCAATAACAGCAAGGATGGAGAACCAGAGACCAGCAAAGGGACTAAGACCATCTATCAGAATAAAAACCAATCTCTTCTAATATTTGAAATATCTGCCTTCCTAGCCCTTCTAATAAACCTATTTTTCAAATCAGACCTAAAGCCAAAATGCATGGTAGAATGTCTTTAGAATGAAAATAGCAGTTGCCACCTTAAGCCTTTGTTTGCAGGGATGCACTCCCCCTGCAGTCTGATTGGAGGATGTTGATTGACCTGCTTAAGAAAAAGAGACCGAGACAATGAGAAAGTAGCAATGCAAAGCTTCTTTTGGGGAAGTCCAGATACTTTATTCAGTTGCAAATTGCAAAGCTCTGAGAGTAGCAAGAAAACAGCTTTTCTGGGAGGCTGAGTCCCCAACTAAATTCTATGCAAAAGAGGAATTTTAGTTCTCAGAGTGATACTTATAAGAAGATTCAGGATCTGTGTTCAGCTAACAAATTAATCTCTTGGGCAGCCTCTGTGCTCCATCTTCACATGAAAAAACGCAAACCGAGCTCCTTCCCCAGATTCGAATCGGATCTGGACCCTTACATTCCTTAGTTAGTGTGTCCTTTCATTTTATCAATGCATAAGAATTAGAAGTAACTGGATGCCAGTGGTGATCTGCTGCAGACTGACCTTTAATATCAGTTTGCAAAAAATTTAGATCACATAAAGTAAAGGCAAGATGCGCCTTTGGTGACCTTGGGGGATATAACTGCCACTGTTTTGTCATAAAAGGCCAATTCTTTAAGGTCTGATGAGCACATTGAACTATTCCGTTTCCATGGGCTTATAAGGAATTCAAGTTTTATGTTTGATTCCAAATTCCTTACAGAATGAAATAAAATTTTTACTAGAATAGGATAGCCCATTATCTGTTTTGATATGTTTAGGCAATCCTATTGCATTAAATGCTTGTGGGCAATGATCAATTACGTTTTTAGAAACCTTTCCTTTATGGAGAGAAGCAGAAAAAAGCAAAAAGAAATCCTGAACAAGTATCGATACAAACATGTTCATATTTTAGTTTTCCAAATTCTGCATAATGGGTTATATCCATTTGCCAAATATGATTAGACATAAGGCCTCTAGAATTGACTTATAAATGTGGCACTGGAGATAATGAAATACATTTAGGACATTGCTTTACAATCATTTCGCTTGTTCTTTAGTGATCTTATGTCTTGTGTGTGTGTGTGTGTGTGTGTGTGGGTGTGTGTGCGTGTGTGTGTTTGTGGGTATGTTATTAAAATAAAAGTTAAAAAAAAAGCTTTTAAATTTTGTAAGAAAAAAAGCTGAGAAAACTGTGCTGAGAAAGCAATCCAATAAGCAGCCTTTCTCCATGTACCCTGCCTATACTCCTACATGTGTCCTGTCTTGATTTCACTCAGTGATGGAGTGCAATATAGAAATATAATACAAACTAAGCCTTTTTTCAAAGGGAAGGGAGGAGATGGTGGATGGGTTGGGGATTTGTTGAATGGAAAATGGGAAAGGAGCTATCATTTAAAATGTAAATAAATCCCAAAATTAATGAAAGACAATATGTCCTATGCAGAAATCCAAAATGACAACATAAAACTGCTCACATATTATCTCCTAAGCTCAAATGTGTAAGGCTTGGACATGCATGACTTCCATCTGTGCCTGCAGGCCACTGAAATCCGCATCAACTATGTGGATATCTACCCTGACTTCCTGGCACAGATGCTCCCCAAAATGAAGTGGGCAGTGATTATGCAGGGAGCAGTCACCTCAATCTTGGCTGAGGTACTTAAAGATCCAACTGAAAGCTATTAACAGGACGACACGTTTTTTAGGAAGATGTACCCACATGTGGCTTGAGATTGATGTATTGGATGGTACCCTGCAGTTCTCAGAATCTGGACATCTTTTCCCTATAAGCTGCAGGATCCCCAATATGGTGTTGAATGATAAGGATACAGAGATATAAACTTGTTAGCCACCACACTGTGAGGTGGGAGAGGGTGCACAGGTGAAGAAACACCCTCATTGAAGCAGGGGGACAGAGGATGTGATAGGGGGTTTCTGGATGAGTGGGAAACTGGGAAAGAATACAACATTTGAAATGTAAGTTAAAATATATGTAATTAAAAAAAAGACCAACCAAATAATGCAAAGTGAGGGGCCCATCGCTGCCACCGAATATGTAGCAAATGATGGACTAGATGGACACATTGAGAGGAGGGGATCCTGGTCCTGAGAGACTCTATACCTCAGTGTAAGGGAATGGCAGGACAGGGAAGCAGGAGTGCTTAGGTTGGTCAGTAGGAGGAGGAGGGACATGTTATTGGGTTTTTAGAGGGGAAAACTTGAAATGGGATAACATTTAAAATGTCAATATAGAAAATATCTAATAAAATAAAATAATAAAATAAACAACATTGGGAACAATTAGTTAATAGCAGAATAAAAAAAAATCAAAGAAGCTGGGTGTGGTGTTGCAAGCCTTTATTCCCTGGACTTGGTAGGAAGAGGCAGGCAAATTTATGAGTTCAAGGCCAGCCAGGTTTTCAGAATGAGTTCTACAACAGCCAGGCCTACACAGAGAAAACCTGCCTCAAAAAAAAATAAAATAAAATAAGAAAGAAAGATAGTAAGAAAGAAAGAAAGAAAGAAAGAAAGAAAGAAAGAAAGAAAGAAAGAAAGAAAGAAAGAAAGAAAGAAAGAAAGAAAGAAAGAAAGAAAGAAAGAGCAAAGCACCAAAGCACTCATGTGCATGCACTGGTTCCAAAGACAGCCCTTTCCAAATGATACAACAGCACATGTTTTCACAAAATGGATTCTGAACATGTCCTCAGATTTGTCCTTTGACTATACTATCTAGGTTATTCCCCTCATGGTGACAAGAAACAAAAGGAAGCAAGATATTAGTCTGAAGCAGATATCAGACTGATGCCAAGACCAGCCTATGACTCCATTATGCTTTCTGTTTTCAAGCATCCGGAGAGTGGTTCTCAACCTTTCTAATGCTACAGTTCCTTCATATATATTCTTCCTCATGCTTGGTGAGCCCTTACATAGAATTATTTTTTTCCTACTTCATAACTATAATTTACTACTGTTATAAATCCTAACATAAATACCTGACATAAAGATAGTCCTAGACAACTCCCATGAAAGTGTCACAAGGACTTAGAACTTATAGGTTGCCATTCACAGTGCCAGGAAATACTAGTAAGACTAGCCAGCTCCTTGATTTTTACACTTTCTGCCTTCCAGAACTGTACTAGGATAGATGTGATCTATTTTAGTTGTCTAATCATGTGATCATCTGGAGTTGTCTAAGACTATCTTTATGTCAGGTATGTATGTTAGGATTTATAACAGTAGGAAATTATAGTTATGAGGTAGGAAAAAATAATTTAATGTAGGGGTTCACCAAGCATAAGGAAGAATATATATGAAGGAACTTGGAAACACACATACCCAAGAGGATGATGGAGTCTATTTTTCCTGTCCTGGAATCTTAGCAGGGATGAGTCAGCTCTAATGAAATAGATGAGAAAGGTTACTGGATGAATTCCTACTCAAAGTCATTGGAGACAACAGCAAATCTGTTTTGTCCGAATGGAGAATGGATGAGGATTTGTGCTCCATTAAAAAGGTCAATAAATTGACTAATTTGATTCCTGCCTGTATATTTGTGTGTGCTTTGTACTTTTTTCTGCTTTGTGTTGTGCTCTGTGTTCTTGATTATTAACTCTAGGGTCCTTACCATACTTGCAAAATGAAACATTTCTCAGTTGGAAAAGCTCTCATTTTTTTCCTCTGTATACAATATGATTCTTTAAAAAATAAGTTTTTGATTCCTTTGTACTAATAGTAAGATCAAAATTTCTGGGAAGACACTTTTCATTGAAAATACAGTTTTTCATTCAATAGATTCAGATTACTGTCCCCCCAAATCCTTCTACAACCTCTCCACTTCTCGACCCACCCAAATTCACACTTTTTCTTTCTCCCTTTATTAAAATACAAACAGGCATCTAAATAATAATGATACTATTAATGATACTAATAACAATAATAATGAAGATTAAGATACAAAATAAACAAATGAACCAGAACAGAACAAAGCAAACATAATAAAAAAGAGGCAAAGAAAAAGCACAAGAAATATACATGTAGACACAGAGACATATATGTTCACAAACACTCAGAAATCCCATAAAAACAAAAAAACTGCAAACCATAATATATAAACAAAGGACCCTTAAGGTATTCTTTAAAGAACACTGCCAATACCTTATTATATAAAGGACCTCCAAGATTATTATCCAGTTTGATTTTCATTTGCCAGGCAATGCTGAACTAGAGACTTAGATTTAAGCATGGTTTGCATACCCAGTGATACTCTAGTGGAAATTTGAATGTTTTCCTTTCCAAGCTACAAACTAGAAATAACTTCTGAGATAAAGATAGTGGCATGCAAGCCCTTCCCTCTCATTGCTTGGGCTCTTTCTATCTCAGACCTTGCAGGCGCTGTGCATACAGATACTGCTACAGACACTTTTAGTTCAATGCAACTGATATTAGAAGGACTTGGGTGAGAGTTTTAACCACTTCGACCTATGGGAGTGATAGGATGATAAGAAATATCAATGGCTCATTTAAACTTGGTTGCTTCATTTTCTATACTCATGCTGGTTTGCAGCATGACCACCTTCATAGTCTCTGTGGGTTTTGACATGATGAATGAACAGGCAATCTTCAGAGGATGTAAAGAATTAAAGCTCAAGGAATGTATGAGGTGGCCCACTAGCCACTCAAGTAAGGTTACTAGCCACTCAAGACCGCGTACCTGAACTTCATCTCTGAAATAATATACATGGTAGAAGAAGAGGATTGTCTCTTCCACAATGTCCTGCAATCTCTACACATGTGCAGTGGTTTGTGCACAGTTACACACATATGTACTTAATCAAACACATGTACCCATAATGTAAGTACATTAAAATGTATAAAATCATATAAAAACAAATAGACCTTCTACTGGAAGTTTCAGAGAGACTACATTTATAGGATTTGGAGCTTGTTTGTTTCCTACAAACCTCCCATGCAGAAGGGAGGTTTTACATCTACTTTCGCTCGACTAAGACTTCGCTTGAAGCACTTGCCTGGGATTCCTGTAGATTTGGTTTTTCTCGCCACATATGAAGAAATCTCTGTGTATTCTGAGTGCCCTAGATGCTGCTGAACTGAAAAATGCACATGCAACACAGACTTCCCACAATTGCTGAAGGCAGGCCCTCCTTTCTTTCTTTTACTGTAGAAGTAACTTTTCCATTTTCTAAACAACAGACAGTAGTAGTTTCCTTCCTAACACAAATGTCTCTGGTTTAGTTAAATAGATTTATTAGCTTCAAATCAGACAATACCATGCAAGTTCATTTTCAGAAGGGTTAAGTGGAATTGAATTTGTGTTGTGTATTACTAACTGAGAGGCCAATTTATAACCACAGAGCACTTTGAGTTGAGTGGAAATAATATTTTTACAATTATAAATTGCATAAAATTCCGTACCAAATTTTTATCAAACTTGCTTTATATGTAAGATAAATCAAAAATTAACAGACAACTACCAAACAGTTAAAGCATACAACATGGCAATAAATTAAACGAAAATGCTAATTTAGAAGTGGGAGAAGATAAGCTTTTATGGAATCTGTTTAATTGTATAAGAAAGAGAAACTTCACTTTTCTTCACATGCTCAGAATTTAAGAGGGGGAAAAGATCCATGTGATAATCCAGTTCTATGTACACAAAATTAAGCAAGATCCTCATAATTAATGTGTGAGTACACAATGCCTGACTCAAATTCTATCATAGACGCTCAAGTCCTGTCACTGCAGGCTCATCAGTCTCACTGTATTATTGTTATTATTATTATTATTATTATTATTATTATTATTATTATTATTATTATTTATTAATTGCTGTTGTTTTTCTTTTTGTTATAATTACATAATTTAAATTTAAAATTTATTAAATTTCAGTAGATGATATTCAAGAAATGTTTAAAACTTTTAATATTGACCAGGGACAAATGACTCTGCACTAAAAAAATAGATCTCATTCCCCATATTATTATCTGTTAACAGTGTGCACAAGAAGACCTGAGACCTAACAAAGTTGTCCTTTAGTTCCTCATTTTGCTCACATCAGCATCTGTAAACCATTGCCAAGTTCAGAGGCTAAGAATCTGCATAGTATCTTTCACAGACCAAGTCCTCATCGATGACAGAAACTGTGGCTATGTACTGTGTTTATACTTTATTCCTCATGATGAAGGAACAGCTGAAAGCAAGAAACTGATGCTCTAAAGGGCTTACCAAGAAACTTCCCTGGACAATATTGGTATGAATTAGTACAATTTGACTAAAAGAGCACTTTGTCCCCCAGGCTTGGAAGATGTAGAAAATGTAAAAATATTAAAGAGAAAAATGTAAAGCTGTACTTGTAATATAGTTAAAACATCCATGGAAGGAGTTACAGAGACAAAATTTGGAGCTGTAACGAAAAGATGGAGCATCTAGTGATTGCCATATCCAGGGATACATCCCATAATCAGCTTCCAAACGCTGACACCATTGCATACACTAGCAAGATTTTGCTGAAAGGATCCAGATATAGCTGTCTCTTGTGAGACTATGCTGAGGCCTAGCAAACACAGAAGTGGATGCTCACAGTTACCTATTGGAATGGGTCAAACGGCACCCAATGCAGGAGCTAGAGAAAGTACCCAAGGGGCTAAAGGGAACTGCAACCCTATAGGTGGAACAACAATATGAACTAATCAGTACCCCAGAGCTCTTGTCTCTAGCTGCATATGTATCAAAAGATGGCCTAGTGAGCCATCACAGGAAAGAGAGGCCCTTTGGACTTGCAAACTTTATATGCTCCAGTACAGGGGGACGCCAGGGCCAAAAAGGGGGAGTGGGTGGGTAGGGGAGTGGGGGGATGGGTATGGGCAACTTTTGGGATAGCATTGGAAATGTAAACGAGGAAAATACCTAATTAATTAAAAGAGAAATAAAAAAGAGTTTATGGTTAATGAGGGTAAATTTTTGTTAAGATTTGTTCACATAGCCTGTCTTCCACTTAGCTCTATTTCCATAGCCAATGGAATGAAATTCAACCAGGCCTTGTCTATCATCAATATGAGTGGATGTGCAACTACAATAGCCAAAACTAGAAGTTATCATGGAAGATCTCTTTTCTGAAGAAAAATTGAGGAAGAGTGGATTGGGGTAGCAGAAGTGGAGGAGAAGTCAGGGAGCAGAGAAGAGAAGGAATACTAGGTTTGGGATGTTGATTGATTAACTAATTTAAAAAAATCAGCTCCAGGACAGTTTATTTTCTGGTGTTAGAGAAAACTCATCTCAACAATTATTATTAAGGAGAATTTTATTATCTGAGATCCTACAGTGAATTTGTATTGGTGTTTGTGTCTGTGTCTGTGTGTCTTGGTGTGTGAACCTACTATGTTGCTTAAAGTAGCTAGCAAAATATAATTTGTCTTTCATGAACTCACAAGCCAGGATTCACTTCTCTGACTACATGGCCATCTTAAGAAGTATCCTCCTGACCAAGCAGTTGTTATTTCTACATAAACCTGGGATTCAATCTACCCTGCTTCTAATTGGGACCAAATGTATAAGCCACATGTCTTTCTCTGCCAGACTACTAGTGGATGAGACCCTCGGGTATCAGATGCATACCATGTTGGAGAGGGTACATAAGCTCCCATGCACTGACCTTATCAATAAATTAATGCTCAAACTTTTCTATAGAGAAAACTGCTATACTCATTTAAAATTAAGAAATCACAAATTGTACATCCCTTTAGGCACAGGAGTGGTATGCAATCATTTAAAAATTCCAGTGTGTGTAATAAAAGCCAAAATAATCAAAGTCACTTTACTGCTCTCTTTTACTTCCACAGAGATGGATAACTAGTATGGACAGTGAGATCTGTAAGTGGACTTCAAATGCTTACAAGTTTCTTAGGTTTGTGTTGGCTTTCAGGTCTTCTTATGTTCCCCAAGCTTCCATGAAAATAGACAATGTCAAGGGAGAGACTGAAGTGACAACTACCATGGTAACACTGAAGGAAGACACAGTCTTGTGTTCTTGTTCATAAATTTACCTGAATCTTTGTTTTGGTATTGTATGACAGTCAACATTATAGCCACTGAATCTATGCCATGAATATTAATTCTTTCTGACTTCAAGGGCCCTAATAGCATTTTACGTCTCTTCTGAGAAAAGTGAAGAATTAAATCATAGTCCATGGTACCTGAAACCAGAGGATAGTGTCTAAGAAAACATTGCTATGGACACAGATGTCAAACAAAAACATAGGTTGGATACAAATGTCAAACAAATACTCATTTCTTTTATTCCTAATACAAAAAAAAATTGTGTGGATAACACAGATAATGAAAGACAGTGGGAAGCAACTTATTATTCTATTTTATCTTTTTTTTTATATGAAACATAACTCTGCCAAATTTTCTAGATTTTAAACATTCTTTACATTCTGTCCCTGCAATATGCTAATTTTCCTTAGCTTGGCAATTCTGTCTGAGTTTTTTGACTAAGTGGGGGTGCATGTGTGTGTGTGTGTGTGTGTGTGTGTGTGTGTGTGTGTGTGTGTGTGTGTGTGTGTGTTTGTGTGTGTGATATGTATTCAGGGTCCAAAGAGACCAGAAGACCTAGAGATACAAGTAAGTTTTTATTCTTGTTTTCTGACACGTTCTGGTGTCTTAGAAGCCTTGATTGTCTGTTAAACATTTTCTCACACAGGTTACATGTATAGGGATGGTCAGCAATGTGGGTCAGCTGGTGCTTAATGAGGTGACATTTCTGAAGGAATGGCCTCCCACATTCAATACAGTTAAAGAGGATTCTCTCCTGTATAAAATCATTGATGTTCAACTAAATTTGTATTATGATTAAAGGTTTCTGGCACCAGGAACACTGATGTAGTTTTATTTCTTAGTGAGTCAGATAATGTATTTTAAAATCTGAACGGTGTTTTTCTGCGTGTGAGGGTGCATGTGTGTGTGTGTGTGTGTGTGTGTGTGTGTGTGTGTGTGTGTGTGTGTGTGTGTGTGATATGTATTCAGGGTCTAAAGAGACCGGAAGACCTAGAGATACAAGTAAGTTTTTATTCTTGTTTTTTTTTATTTTTTTTGTTTTGTTTTGTTTTCTAGACAAAGTTTGTTTGTTTACCCCTGGCTTTCCCAAAACTCACTCTGTAGATCATGGTGGCCTCAAACTCAGAAATTCGCCTGCCTATGCCCCCAACCCCCAAATGCTGAGATTGAAGACCTGTTCCCTCACTGCCTGGCATTAGACAGTTTTTTTGTTAAACTATATTTGGTGCTATAAACAGAACGGGAAGTTTAACATGTACTGTTCAAGAATTGAGCCATCTCTTTCTTCACAATGCAAAGAATAACAAGAATGAATAAAGTAGAAAAAATATTGTGTAATAGATATGAGGGCTTATCTATAATTGTTTAAGAGTTAAATAATAACAACAAAAAGTCAAACAGCTCAGTCTGGACATATGTATACAAATTGCAAAGTAACTTTCAACAAAATACACAAGCAATTCAATGAAGGAAGGCTATAAATGTCAATAAATTATGGGGAGCCAATTGGACAATGTGATGAGTGTTCTTGGTTTTGAACTTTACTGCATCAAGAATTAATTAAAATCCAACTGACTGAGCAAGACGTTAAAGGATTTTTTTTCTTAATACTTTGAAATATCAAGCTCCATTTTGAATCTGAATCTTTCAAGTGGGAAAAGTCACCTTAAACCTGGCACACACTTATATAAATGTTCTGCAACCTATATGAAAGACGTGAAAGAAGAAAGTTTGTTTTCTTTGCCTGTTTGCCCTCATTGGGAAGCCCATTCCTTCACTGTCAATACAGGCCATTTTCAGTATTCCATAATACACTGGAGACTACCTGAAACAATCCACCTCATTGACTGAATAACTATTATGTTCTTAGAATATCAGTTGGTAGACAGCTATTGTTGGATCACACCCTGTAATTCACTTTAAAGTCTATTTAAACTACATTTAAAGTATATTATATAACAAAATATTATAAATGATAAAATATATTACATATAAAATAAATTATATATAATATATACACCATAGTTTTATAACATTATGCATATATGTAATTTGTGCTGTATGTTTTGTTTCACCCGAGAGCAGTGACACATAATAGGTAAAAGAGTAAGCCTCACACTCAATCTCAACTTCATACTGTATGTAAAATAATTCACAAGGGCATGGACTTAATGTAAGAACAAAATAAAAGATTTAGGAAAATTGGAGTATATGTATGATTAATAGAGTTAAGAGTTCTAGATTTCATGGAAGAAATATTCATTCTAAGAGAAATAATTGATCCTCACTAAAATTAAGAACTTTCACACTGAGCTGGATGATGGTGGTGCATGTTTTAAACCCAGAACTTGGGAGACAAAGGCAGGTGAGTTTGTGGTAAACCTGCTGTACAGATTGATCTTGAAGACAGCCAGGGTTATGCAGAGAAATTGTATCTTTAAAAAACAAAGAAAACAAATAACCCAAAAAAAAATAACATAGAAATTTTTTTTTCTGTAGCAGTTCCTGCTTCAACAGTGAAGAAGCAATCTAAATCAATTATAACCCAAAAGGTAATATCTCCCAGGGTGTATTTTTCACCATTACAGTCCAGGTTACACAATGTATACACAAAGGAAATGAGTTATAGTTAATCAGTTAACCTAGACAGGTGGTTAGCTTGTAGATGACCAGCATTACAACACTGTAGAGTGTCTTCTAAGATGGGTTAGCATAGCCCATTCTTTCTCAGATAAATGCATTTGTATATCGTCAAATATTAACATTCCTGAAGAAGAGAAAGGACTTGAATTTAATACTGAGGCAGAAGCAGTTGTTGTACCTGTCTGTGAATCATGGCAGGCTGCATGCTGAGGAAATTATCAGTAAGGAATTTAGGTAGAGAAACTGAGGTGACCAGCGGTAGGCAAGTGGCCCAGATAATTGGTTGTAAAATATCCAGTTTCCACTCTGACCCTGACAAGTCTAGTCGCCTGGAGATCAGTAAGGTTGAATTTACCAGAGAACACTAGTGGTCTTAGCAGCAGGAAAAATCTAAAATGAGACTGGCTGAATTCAAAAGGGAAATGTTAAAATAAAATAAAACAATAACAAAAAGCAATCTGACTTTCTCCAGCCCCTCTATGGTCCAGTAGCCTCCTTGGCTATTTAACACCAACAAACCACTAGTAAACACTAGTGTTGGACAGATTTGTGTGTTGCTGTAAAGCTGCCTTGATCATTTGCTTTCTTGGGTGTTATCCTTCATGAAGTTATTTCTCTCTTTTCCTTCTCTGTAAAATATATAAGACTAAGCTTAAAAGCATTTTCTGAAGTGATACATGAGTCCCACCCTCTCTATATAAGATCTGGTTACCATGAGTCAGCCAAAATAAACTCTGCCTGACATTCTTAGGTATGATTCTGAAAGAGGTGTTTTCTGTTGTCACTGGGGTGTCACTTAGTTCCCCATTCACTAGCAGCAACTAGAACATGGCACTAGGGTACAAAGGCCAGTGGAAGTCCTCCTCTCTCAACTCATGGATGTATTTTCATAAAAAGATATTAATACCAGCATCTATTCCACCTCTAGAGAACATGAATGCTAGCCTAGGCTCCTATACCTAACAAAACTCTCAATCACCATAGACGGAGAAAACAATATATTCCACGACAAAGCCAATTTTACACATAATCTTTCCTTAAATCCACCCCTATAAAGAATAATAGGTGAAAAACAACAACACAAAGAGTGAAACTACACCATAGAAGAAACAAGAAAGTAATCTTACAACAAATCCACAAACACATGCTTCCACCTCTAAGAATAAAACTAATAGAAAGTAACAATCACTTTACCTTAATAAAAAAAAAACTAAAACAATAAAGCAAAACCTAAAACCCTAAAAAACCAAAAAATTATTAAACAAACACTAAATGACCCAAAAAGCTATTTTTTTAATTCTTAATAAATATTTTTAAAACCATAAAATTCTATAAATAAGAAAACACAAGAACTCTAAAAAGACCTTGAAAAATTATAAAACTGTTTCTTTCTGCACAAAATCAGGCCATTCTGTCTTCCATCACTGAATGGGGAGGGCTCACTATCCCTCATCACTATCTAATAAGGTATAGACAGTTGATGAGGGATGAACAGTCAGTTTTCATCAAAGGTATTGCTTTTGAAGGTGATAGATTGGCCATGCTCTAGTGGAAGCCAGATTTCCAAGAGTTTATGGGAAACACAAATGATTTTGAATGGGTTGTAACAAAAGAGAGAAGATAAGATATGAAGTTGGCAGGAGGAGTTAGGTGGGAATGGGCCGTATTTTGTTCTGGGAGGAGTTACTAAAAGGATTGGAAAGTAAATTACATCAAAATATTTGTATGCAATTCTCAAGGTATTAAGGAAAGTAGTTCTTAATATACCATGTGTGTACTGAACACATACAGACCACTTATATTGCCATCTTCTAAATAACAACTTCTTATACAGCAGTTTTATTACATTGAGAGCAAAAGTAATCCATAGGTTATTTAAAATAAAGAAGAATCTGGGGAGATGACCCAGGGTTAAAGCCAAGTGTTTGGTCAAACTTTCACCTGCAACACTGGTGCTTAGGAATGGGAGTGGAAGAGACAGAAGGATGACTGAATGTCAGCCTCACTCCTAGTTCAGCAAGAAACCCTATCACGAGGGGAAAATTAGGGACTGAAGTAACAGAAAACAGTATACCCTTCCCAATCCTCTGCACTTACCTGTATATTTCGGTATGCATACACACATCAATATGATTACTGTATAAAAGAGGTTACTTTGCATAAATATAGGCAAAAGCAATGTTGTTTTAGCCTAGATACTTGAAGACTTTTATATCATTAGGGTCCTAGAGAAACTCTCCAGATATAGAGGATGGGTATATCTTCTTCCTGTGCAAAGGAAACCTCAGTTAAGTGTGTGTGTCAGTGACTCTAAACATCTTTCCTCCTCTAGATTTCTATTTATAACACACAATGGTCTGTAAATAATGAAAATATGAAAATAAGACTTTTGATTTGCATTTCCCTGATGATTAAAGATGTTGAACATTTTTTCAGGTGCTTCTTTGCCATTTGGTATTCCTCGGGGGAGAAATCTTTGTTCAGTTCTGAGGCCTATATTTTAATGGGGTTATTTGATTTTATGGAGTCTACCTTCTTGAGTTCTTTATATATATTGGATATTAGTCCCCTGTCCGATTTGGGATAGGTAAAGATCCTTTCCCAATCTGTTGGTGGTCTTTTTGTCTTATTGACTCAGAGCCACTAGTCAAATAAACTACACCCTATAAAATCAAATTTGCTTGGAAAACAATTTTCCAAGCAAATAGTCTGAAGAAACAAGCTGGAGTAGCCATTCTAATATCAGATAAAATCGACTTCCAACCCAAAGTTATCAAAAAAGACAAGGAGGGAGACTTCATACTCATCAAAGGTAAAAATCCTCCAAGAGGAACTCTCAATTCTGAATATCTACGCTCCAAATTCAAGGGCAGCCACATTCATTAAAGACACTTTAGTAAAGCTCAAAGCACACATTGCACCTCACACAATAATAGTGGGAGACTTCAACACACCACTTTCATCAATGGACAGATCGTGGAAACAGAAACTAAACAGGGACACAGTGAAACTAACAGAAGTTATGGAACAAGTAGACCTGACAGATATCTACAGAACATTTTATCCTAAAACAAAAGGATATACCTTCTTCTCAGCACCTCATGGTATCTTCTCCAAATTTGACCACATAATTAGTCACAAAACAAGCCTCAACACATACAAAAATATTGAAATTGTCCCATGCATCCTATCAGACTACCAAGGACTAAGGCTGATCTTCAATAACAAAATAAATTATAGAAAGCCAACATTCACGTGGAAACTGAACAACATTCTTCTCAATGATATCTTGGTCAAGGAAGGAATAAAGAATGAAATTAAAGACTTTTTAGAGTTTAATGAAAATGAAGCCACAACGTACCCAAACCTATGGGACAAAATGAAAGCATTTCTAAGAGGGAAACACATAGCTCTGAGTGCCTCCAAGAAGAAACGGGAGAGAGCACATACGAGCAGGTTGACAACACATCTAAAAGCTCTAGAAAAAAAGGAAGCAAATTCACCCAAGAGGAGTAGATGGCAGGAAATAATCAAACTCAGGGGTGAAATCAACCAAGTGGAATCAAGAAGAACTATTCAAAGAATTAACCAAACGAGGAGTTGGTTCTTTGAGAAAATCAACAAGATAGATAAACCTTTTCTAGACTCACTAGAGGGCACAGGAACAAAATCCTAATTAACAAAATCAGAAATGAAAAGGGAGACATAACAACAGATCCTGAAGAAATCCAAAACACCATCAGATCCTTCTACAAAAGGCTATACTCAAAAAAACTGGAAAACCTGGACGAAATGGACAAATTTCTGGACAGATACCAGGTACCAAAGTTGAATCAGGATCATGTTGACCATCTAAACAGTCCCATATCCCCTAAAGAAATTGAAGCAGTTATTAATAGTCTCCCAGCCAAAAAAAGCCCAGGACCAGATGGGTTTAGTGCAGAGTTCTATCAGACCTTCAAAGAAGATCTAATTCCAGTTCTGCACAAACTATTTCACAAAATAGAAGTAGAAGTTACTCTACCCAACTCATTTTATGAAGCCACTATTACTCTGATACCTAAACCACAGAAAGATCCAACAAAGATAGAGAACTTCAGACCAATTTCTCTTATGAATATCGATGCAAAAATCCTCAATAAAATTCTCGCTAACCGAATCCAAGAACACATTAAAGCACTCATCCATCCTGACCAAGTAGGTTTTATTCCAGGGATGCACGGATGGTTTAATATACGAAAATCCATCAATGTAATCCATTATATAAACAAACTCAAAGACAAAAACCACATGATCATCTCATTAGATGCAAAAAAAGCATTTGGCAATATCCAACACCCATTCATGATAAAAGTCTTGGAAAGATCAGGAATTCAAGGCCCATACCTAAACATGATAAAAGCAATCTACAGCAAACCAGTAGCCAACATCAAAGTAAATGGAGAGAAGCTGGAAGCAATCCTACTAAAATCAGGGACTAGACAAGGCTGCCCACTTTCTCCCTACCTTTTCAACATAGTACTTGAAGTATTAGGCAGAACAATTCGACAACAAAAGGAGATCAAGGGGATACAAATTGGAAAAGAGGAAGTCAAAATATCACTTTTTCCAGATGATATTATAGTATATATAAGTGACACTAAAAATTCCACCAGAGAACACCTAAACCTGATAAACAGCTTCGGTGAAGTAGCTGGATATAAAATTAACTCAATCCAGTCAATGGCCTTTCTCTACACAAAGAATAAATAGGCTGAGAAAGAAGTTAGGGAAACAACACCCTTCTCTATAGTCACAAATAATATAAAATATCTCGGCGTGACTCTAACTAAGAAAGTGAATGATCTGTATGATAAAAACTTCAAGTCTCTGAAGAAAGAAATAAAAGAAGATCTCAGAAGATGGAAAGATCTCCCATGCTCATGGATTGGCAGGATCAACATTGTAAAAGTGGCTATCTTGCCAAAAGCAATCTACAGATTCAATGCAATCCCCATCAAAATTCCAACTCAATTCTTCAACGGATTAGAAGGAGAAATTTGCAAATTCATCTGGAATAACAAAAAATCCTAGGATTGTAAAAACTCTTCTCAAGGATAACAGAACATCTGGTGGAATCACCATGCCTAACCTAAGCTTTACTACAGAGCAATTGTGATAAAAACTGCATGGTACTGGTATAGAGACAGACACGTAGACCAATGGAACAGAATTGAAGACCCAGAAATGAACCCACACACCTATGGTCACTTGATCTTCGACAAGAGAGCTAAAACCTTGCAGTGGAAGAAAGACAGCATTTTCAACAATTGGTGCTGGCACAACTAGTTATAATCATGTAGAAGAATGCGAATCGATCCATGCTTATCTCCTTGTAATATGGTCAAATCTAAGTGGATCAAGGAACTTCACATAAAACCAGAGGCACTGAAATTTATAGAGGAGAAAGGGGGGGAAAGCCTTGAAGATATGGGCACAGGGGAAAAATTCCTGAACAGAACAGAAATGGCTTGTGCTGTAAGATCGAGAATTGACAAATGGGACCTAATGAAACTCCAAAGTTTCTGCAAGGCAAAAGACACCATCAATAACACAAAAAGACCACCAACAGATCGGGAAAGGATCTTTACCTATCCTAAATCAGATAGGGTACTAATATGCAACATATATAAAGAACTCAAGGTGAACTTCAGAAAATCAAATAACCCCCATACAAAAATGTGGCTCAGAACTGAACAAAGAATTCTCACCTGAGGAATACCGAATGACAGAGAAGCACCTGAAAAAAAAAATGTCCAACATCCTTAATCATCAGAGAATTGCAAATCAAAACAACCCTGAGATTCCACCTCACACCAGTCAGAATGGCTAAGATCAAAAATTCAGGTGACAGCATATGCTGGCGTGGATGTGGAGAAAGAGGAACACTCCTCCATTGTTGGTGGGATGGCAGGCTTATACAACCACTCTGGAAATCAGTCTGGCAGTTCATCAGAAAATTGTACATAGTAATACCGGAGGATCCAGCAATACGTCTCCTGGGCATATATCCAGAAGATACCCCAACTGGTAAGAAGGACACATGCTCCACTATGTTCATAGCATCCTTATTTATAATAGCCAGGGCTGGAAAGAACCCAGATGCCCCTCAACAGAGAAATGGATACAGAAAATATGGTACATCTACACAATGGAGTACTACTCAGCTATTAAAAAGAATGAATTTATGAAATTCCTAGCCAAATGGATGGACCTGGAATGCATCATCCTGAGTGAGGTAACACATTCACAAAGTAACTCACACAATATGTACTCACTGATAAGTGGATATTAACCCAAAACCTAGGATACCTAAGATATAAGATACAATTTTCTAAACACATGAAGCTCAAGAAAAATGAGGACTGAAGTGTGGACACTATGCCCCTCCTTAGAAGTGGGAACAAAACTCCCTTGGAAGGAGTTACAGAAACAAAGTTTAGAGCTGAGATAAAAGGATGGACCATGTAGAGACTGCCATATCCAGGGATCCACCCCATAATCAGCATCCAAACTTTGACACCATTGCATACACTAGCAAGATTTTATTGAAAGGACCCAGATGTACCTGTGACTTGTGAGACTATGCCGGGGCCTAGCAAACACTGAAGAGGATGCCCACAGTCAGCTAATGGATGGATCACTGGGCTCCCAATGTAGGAGCTAGAGAAAGTACCCAAGGAGCTAAAGGGATCTGCAACCCTATAGGTGGAACAACATTATGAACTCAACAGTTCCCCGGAGCTCTTGACTCTATCTGCATATGTATCAAAAGATGGCCTAGTCGGCCATCACTGGAAAGAGAGGCTCATTGGACATGCAAACTTTATATGCCCCAGTACAGGGAAACACCAGGGCCAAAAAGGGGGAGTGGGTGTATAAGGGATTGGGGGTGGGTGGCTATGGGGGACTTTTGGTATAGCATTGGAAATGTAAATGAGCTAAATTTATAATAAAAATGAAAAAGAAAAAAAAAAAAAAAAGAAGAGATGTATATGGCAAACAGTTACCGGGGACAGACTGTCATGATAAGGACAGCATTGGAGGAAACAACAAGTTGATATGTGGCATTGAGAGCCTGAATGGGCCCTTCTCACATTTGGTTGGATTTAGAAGCCAAGATTTAGTTCAGAACCACCCAGCTCCCTCCATCTTGTCCCAGTGATCTACTTCTGCTAGGGCACAGTCACAAAGATTCCACAACATTTCTAGACAGTTTTCCCAGTTTGAGACAACTGAGAATGTGGGAGATATAACCCCCCCAATCTTAATTAAACTAAGCCACACAAGTGCAAAATATTTTTGAAAACTATTTAATTGCAATTTTGTAAAGAGAACAGAGAGCTCTACTTGAAATGGACTGAATTAGTCTTTAGGTTCCATTGTGCACCCTAAATAAAATATAGTGTAAAAGAATCCATTTTCTATGTAGCAAGTGAGGGCTGAAAGCAACACAGTAATGGAGATAAAATGCAAAAAAAAAAAAAAAACTGGGATATATAGTAACAATTCAAACTGACAGTGTGAAAAACGATGTATTTATACACGTTAACTGTCCTTTTGACCACAGTGTCATTCATCATTGTGTTAGGGGATCCAATCTAGTGATTAATCATCAGGGTTTGACAGTAAAATCTTTAGGCTCAATACACCAGACATTAGCTGGAAAATGATTTACAAGAATGTAATGCCCTTTGGTGTCTTCTCTGTGAATCTGTTGTATGGATGCCTTGTCATTGGTTGTTTTAGTTGTTGGTGTTGTTTTAAAATAGAAATATTGAATGCAAAAGCAAGTGGCAGGAGCCCAAAAGGTCTTTGCATCCTCTCTTTCTCCTTCCCATAACTTTCTAATTTTCCCAATCCCCACATTCATTCAAAAATTCAGAAGTTCAAAAAATACAGAGACTCATTCATCATCTTTACTTTGTGCTTCCATGCTGGTTGCAATTATCTTGTAAACATTAAAATTCAGGCTAACATACTGCCCATGTTCAATAGGGTTTCATTGATGTGAAGAGATATCATGACTCAGGAAACTCTTATAGAGTCAGTACATTATTATATTGGTAGGAAGCATGGCAGCATCCAGGTAGAGGAGGTACTGAGGAAGGAACTAATTGGTCTATATCTTAGACTGAAGGCAACCAGGAGGAAGCTTGTGGCCACAGGTAGCAAGGAAGAGGATCGATTTTCGTCACTGGGCAGACATTGTGCACTACATAAAAGCAAGCCTACACAATGATACACTTCCTCAAACAAGCCATCACCTTGCAATAGTGCCACATCCCATGGGCAAAAGATATTCTAATAAACACACTGCATCATAGGAAAATGGCAGAGAGACATAAAGAAAGATACTGCATGATTGCATTCCTCTGGTCACAAGTGCTACATACCTACATGCTTATATGCACACACAAACACACACATACACACACAAACACACACACACATGCCTATCTGATATGCATAATAATAATGTGCAGTCTAGGGTCCTGCGCGATTGGATTGGACCAGGCGCTGTGTTCCACTCACCAGAGGGCTTAGGATCCCATGGAGTATCCTGTATGGGTCCTTGCGGGTGTCCGAAGAATCCCCCGGGCCAGGGACCTTGGTGTCCCTTGATCTACTTCTGTTGTCCAATTGCTCTGGCTAGGATTTCAAGTGCTATATTGAATAGATAGGAAGAAAGTGGGCAGCCTTGTCTAGTCCCTGATTTTAGTGGGATTGGTTTTAGTTTCTCTCCATTTAGTTTGATGTTGACTACTGTTTTGCTATATACTGCTTTTATTATGTTTAAGTATGGGCCTTGAATTCCTGGTCTTTCCATGACTTTTATCATGAATGGGTGTTGGATTTCCTTAAATGATTTCTCAGCATCTAAGGAGATGATCATGTGGTTTTTGTTTTTGAGTTTGCTTATATATAGTGGATTATGTTGATGTGTTTCCTTATATTAAAGCATCCCTGCATCCCTGGGATGAAGCCTACTTGATCATTATTGATGATCTTTGTGATATGTTCTTGGATTCAGTTTGCATGGACTTTATTGAATATTTTTTGCATCGGTATTCAGAAGGGAAATTGGTCTGAAGTCCTCTATTTTGTTGGGACTTTATATGGTTTAGTTATCAGAGTAATTGTGGCTTCTATAGAATGAATTGAATAGAGTACGTTCTGTTTCTATTTTGTGAAATAGTCTGAGAACAGTTGGAATTAGTTCTTTTTTGAAGGTCTGATAGAACTCTACACTAAACCCATGTGGGTGTTCCTGGGCATTATTTGGTTGGGAGAGTATTAGTGACTGCTTCTAATTCTTTAGGGGATATGGGGCTGTTTAGATCTTTATTCTGATCTGTATTTAACTTTGGTACTTGATTTCTGTCTAGAAAATTGTCAATTTTGTCCAAGTTTTCCAGTTTTGTTTAGTATAGCCTTTTGTAGTAGGATGTGATGATGCCTAGGATTTCCTCAGGTTCTGGTCTTATGTCTCCCTTTTCATTTATGATTTTGTTAATTAGCATACTATCCCTGTGCACTCCAGTTCATCATTCTAAGGGTTTATCTATCTTGATACTATTTTCAAAGAACAGGCTCCTGGATTGTTTGATACTTTGAATAGTTCTTTTTGTGCCCACTTGTTTGATTCAAGCCCTGAGTTTGATGATTTTCTGCTATCTACTCACCCTTGTAAATTTGCCTCCTTTTGCTCTAGAGCTTTTAGGTGTGCTGTCAAGCTCTTAGTGTGTGCTCTCTCTGGTTTCTTTTTGGTCGCACTCAGAGCTTTTGGTTTTCTTTGTGGGACTACATTCATTGTGTCCCATAAGTTTGGGTATATTGTCCCTTCCTTTTCATTAAACTCTAAAAAGTGTTTAATTTCTTCTTTATTTCTTCCTTGACCAAGTTATCATTGAGTAGAGGGTTGTTCAGCTTTCACGTGAATGTTGGCTTTCTCTTATTTATGTTGTTATTGAAGATCAGCCTTCGTCCATGGTGATGTGATAGGGTGTATGGGATACTTTCAATATTTTTGTTGAGTGCTGTTTTATGACTGATTGTGGTCTGTTGTGGAGAAGGGACCATGAGGTGCTAAGAGGAAGTTATAACCTTTTGTTTTAGGGTAAAATGTTCTGTAGATATCTATCAAATCCATTTGTTTCATAAATTCTGTTATCTTCAATGTGTCTCTGTTTAGTTTCTATTTCCAGGATCTTTCTATTGATAAGAGCGGGTTGTTGAAGTCTCCCACTATTATGGTGTGCAGTGCAATGAGTGATTTGAGTTTTACTAAAGTTTCTTTAATGAATGTGGATGCCTGTGCATTTGGAGCATAGATATTCAGAATTGAGGGTTCATCTTGGAAGAGTTTAACTTTCATGAGCCTTAACTGTCCCTTCTTGTCTTTTTTGATAACTTTGGGTTGAAAATTGATTTTATTCTATATTAGAATGGCTACTCCAGCTTATTTCTTCAGACCATTTGCTTGGAAATTTTTTTTCCAGCCTTTTACTATGAGGTAGTATCTGGTTTTGTCCCTGAGGTGGGTTTTTTTTATGCAGCAAAATATTGTGTATTGTTTATATAGTCAGTCTGTTAGTCTATTTGTTTTTAATGGTGAATTGATTCCAGATTAAGGCAACTTCAGACCAACTTCTCTTATGTATATAATTGCAAAAATACTCAATAAAATTCTCCCCAAACTAAAAGGGCTATTAGGTCATTTTCTGATAGTCAAAACTACAATGAGAACTGCCAGTTTTCCAAGTGTCACTGGATAATTGCTCTTAGATAGTAACCAGACTTTCTCCTACTCAGAGCACATTCCAAGAGGTTGTATAACAATTAACCAAAGGATATCAGAAGGGACTAAAGATTTATTATAGGTTCTAGGGTAAAAGATAAAATATTGATTGGGTTTACCTATACAAAACTTCACTAATATCTTAGTTATTGTTTGATACCTTCAGTGAACTTGTTGATCTGAGACAGTTGATGAACTTTGTAGCATGTGGTCATGTATTCTGAAATATGTATAAGTGCTAAGGACAAAGAGACGAGGAAAATCAAGAGAGAAGTTTTTGTTTTTTCTTTTCTCCGCTTAGACTTTTTTTTTTATTTTTTTTTTTTCCTTTTCCCCACTTAGAAGAATTTTTCCCTTTCCGCACTTAGGATCTTTCTGCTTTTGCCCTTATATAACTTTCATAGGAAATTTTTTTATAACTTAGTAATAACTTCTATAATGACTTCTCTAAATTCCTTCTCTTCCAGTGACATCTGGCTAGTAAGCTCAAAATTAGAGCCCAGTAATTCCTGCTGAGCTAGAAAAAAGTCTGCTTTCCTTAATCCTCCTCTGTTAGGCTACAGGTGTTAATCACCTAAGCCAGCCTACCCTCAGAAAGACAAAGTACTTTTTAGAAGTTATCATCAGCATTTCAGTACAATGAGAGAGCTAGAAAGCCCTGGGACACTTAGATTTTAAAGCCATTGCCAGGGTTCTACTCTGTGACTCCACTGTTATCCTGCCTCAGAGCAATCCTGGCCCTCAAACTCTACTATAGAGCAAAAGTGATTAAAACAAAACAAAACAAAACAAAACAAAACAAAACAAAACAAAACAAAACAAAACAAAACAAAACAAAACAAAACAAAAAAAAACTACATGGTATTGATACAGAGACTGACAGATGGATCAGTGGACTAGAACAGAATAACCAGAAAGAAAACCACACATTTATGGATATTTGATATTTGACAAAGAAGCAAAATATATATGTATATATATACGATGGAATAAAGAAAGGATTTTCAATAAATTGTGCGGTTCTAATTTGCAGTCTGTATGTTGAAAAAAAAATCCATATTGATCACCTTGCACAAAGCTCAGTTTCAAGTTGAACACGATTATCAACATAAAATAAGATACACTGAATCTAATAGAAGATGAACTCATTGACACAGAGAGGGAAATGTCCTAAAAACCTCTCCCGTGATTCATGCTCTAAGATCAACAATTCATAAATGTGACCTCATGAAACTGGAAAGCTTCTGTAAGCAAAGCATATAGGCAATGAGACTAATCATCAACCTACAGACTGGAGAAAAAAATCTTAACTAACCTCACATCAAATAAACGGCTAATATCCAAAATATATAAAGAACTCAAGAAACGAAATAAACCAATCAAATATGGGGTATATATCTAAATAGAGATGTCAAGTCAAAAGAGTCTAAAATGGCTAAGGAGCACTTAAAGATAATAATAGTGCCACTTAAAGATCATAATAGTGCCACATCCCATGGTCAAAAGATATTCTAATCAACACACTGCATCATAGAACATAAAGAAAGATAGTGCATGATTGCATTCCTCTAGTCACAGGTGCTACATACCTACACCCTTATATGCACACACACACACACACACACACACACACACACACACACACACGCCTATCGGATATGCATGTGCATAAAAATATATTTTTTTTATTTATTTGCTTACATACTTACTTACTTACTTTGTTTTAAATTTGTTGGGTAAAAACATTCTGCATACATATAAATGAGTTTTAGCAAATCCATCCCTATCTTCTCCTCCTTGAATTGTTCCCCATTTCTCCTGTATCACTTTTATCCTTAATTACATTTTCATTTTTATATAGACAGCTGTGTAGTGCCATGTCCCAAGCAATCGCGTGCGTGCCACAAGCAATTGCTGAGAAGAGCTTGCGTGCCACGTGCAATCGCCATTATAAATCAGTATTTACATATTTCCATTGACACCTGCAATGTTGTAATGTTTGCCATACCTTTAACAGGGGAAAAAGCCTCTCATGTTATACAGCACTGCCTAGAAGAGTGGAGTGCTTTGGGCAAGCCCACAATTCTTAAAACGGATAACGGGGCAGCATATACTTCTACTAAATTTCAACAATTTTGTCATCAAATGGATGTCAGTCACTTGACTGGCCTTCCTTATAAACCTCAAGGACAAGGCATTGTGGAATGTGACCACCACACACTCAAGTCTTATCTTATAAAACAAAAAGGGAGAGTTGATGAGACTCTGCCCTCAGTGCCAAGAGTATTGGTATCTATGTCACTCTTTACACTTAATTTTTTGAATCACGACGAGCAGGGATGTTCTGCA
Organism: Mus musculus; assembly: GCF_000001635.26. NCBI lineage: Eukaryota > Metazoa > Chordata > Mammalia > Rodentia > Muridae > Mus > Mus musculus. The sequence goes on from NC_000087.7 coordinate 75,947,297, forward strand.
GCTGAGCGACATAACTCAAACCCTGATAGACCAAAAGAAATGGTCAAACAGAAGGATGTTTTAACTGGTCTGTGAAAAGGCCCAGATCCTATCTTAATCAGATCCTGGGGAGCTGTTTGTGTTTTTCCACAGAGTGAAGACAACCCATTTTGGCTGCTGGAACGACTCACCCGCAGGATATTCATCAAGGATGGTGCAGAAGATGCTGACCTCCCCAGGACTGTTCCTGATCCTGACAATGCTGAACTTGTATCAGTTTTCTAGTATAACAGAGATGGGCTATTCTCTTGACTTTCCCTAAACCAATGTCAGTTCGTCATGATGCTATAGTTTTTCCAAAATTCTTTACTACTAATAAAACAGTGGATTTGCCATATTTAACCTATGATCCCACTCGAGCACCATTAGGAGAAAATCACTCCTTACTAGAACAGGGGTCTTTATGTTTTCAAATTAATGGACCAGAAATTGTATCAACCTCCCAGCCCGAGCTTTAGGGAAGTTTAATGAGCACCGAGGAGGTTGGGTGAGCACAACCCAAGATACTTCCAATGTAGATATAACCTTTATAAATCGGACCTTTTGGCAAGAGGCAATTTGGGTTAATGGTACAATTCTACAACCTAACTTTTCAGAAAAAGAACATCCCCACCAAACAAAAATAGCCCCTCATTGTATCTTGGAAGATGAAAGGCTGATCCTGTCTTGATCTGATTGTCGATCCTCCATCATTTGTTGGGCAGATCAGAGTAAAACTTTTTCCTTTTCTTCCAACATAACAGATGACCCAGAGAAGGAATTTGTTATGAAAAAGAGATTTGTCATACAGGACTTTAGAATGCATCCCTTTCACAAGTGGTTGCTTTGTGGAGTCAATGGCAGTTGTACAGAACTAAATCCTTTGAATTTTATCCAGGGAGGAACAGTTGTAAAGGCTTCTTTTACTGGCATCTCAAGATTTGCTCAGCATTGGGGAATATATGATGCCTCCCAGGACTCTTATGGACATACTAATATCAGTGTAGAGATCACTGGGTTCAATAAAACTTTGGTAAACCAGATTAATTATACATCTCCCCCAGTCTGTGTTTACCCCGCTTTCTTGTTTATATTCTTTCAAGTGATTCATTTGAAGTCTGTTCCAATGATTCTTGTTGGATTTCTCAATGTTGGGATGTAACAAAGAACACCCATGCCATGGTGGCACGGATCCCACTTTGGATCCCTGTTCCGGTGGAAACACCCTCCACCTTGAAAGTAAATGGGAGAAATGCAGTAAAGATACATGAAGTACACACTAGATTAGTTGAAAAATGGAAAAATTAGCTGATAAGAGCAACTGCTGTTTGGGCAGTGGTGGTTTATGCCTTTAATCCCATCACTTGGGTGGCAGAGGCCAAGAATTTGGGAGTCCGAGACCAGCTTGGTATACAGAGTGAGTTCCATGACAGCCAGGTCTACACAGAGTAACCCTCTCTCAAAAAATAATAAAACAAACAAACAAACAAACAAACAAACAAAAAGCACCTTTTCTATGAAGAGGACCGGGCACAATGCTCCCACATAGTGGCTTACAATTTATGCACAGCCAAAGTTTTAGAGAATCACTGCTCTCTTTCAGCCTCTGTAGGCCATAGAGGCATAAGTGAGAGAATAGGCATGAGCACTCTAGCACATAAGGGAGAAAAAGGGGCTGGGCAGCCTAGCACATAATTGAGGGAGAGAGGGCCTGCACATCCTAGCACACTATTGTAAACAAGCTCAGTACTAGGAAGGTGGAGGTGGGTGTTTACCAGGGATTGTAGTGAATCTGGATGTTCTCTTCTGATCTATTAGGACAGCATGGACTCTTCTGTTGTGGGAATGTACATACAGAAAAAGTGCACACATTTTAATTTTTATGCACATAAATAAATAACAAAAAATATTACAGTTGAAATTAGTAGTGCCATTTCCAGTGCTTTCATATGTTACACATTTGTACATGTTTTTCAAGTCTGCAAATGCTTTTGAACCTAGAAATTCGAAATCATTTGTCTTAAAGATGGTAGCTCTTTTCCACCTCCTGAGAACTCCCTTCCAATCAATGGTGCCTGGTACTCCATGACAGCATACACAGGGTATATTCAGCCAAACAGTGAAATCCCTGGATGAGACCTGTTTTCTCCATCTGGCATCACAAAGGCTCCTCAGAGTACTCCATCTGGGTCTCTCCTGATAACGTTTTGTTTGTTTGTTTGTTTGATTGTTTGTTTCTTTTTGTTTTGTTTTGTTTTTCTTTTTCTTTTTGTTTTGTTTTTGTTTTTCTTTTTGTTTTTGTTTTGTTTTTATCTGTTTTGATTTTGATTTTTTTTGTTTTGTTTTGTTTTTTGTTTTCGTTTTTGTTTTGTTTTTTGCTTAGTTTTTTTGTTTGTTTGTTTGTTTTGTTTTGCTTTGTTTTTTTTGTTGTTGTTTTTGTTTTTTGTTTTTTTTTTTGTTTTTTTTTTTTTTTTTCATTGAGCAGCCAAGCAAGGAAGGGTTCAGTTGTGAAGGTGTTCACTTTTGAATGACCTGCTACTGATAACCAGCTCTGATCAGGGTAATTGGACTATTAACAGATGTGTGACTGGTGGGAAATCTCAGTCTCAGGAGGCCACTCTGTGAGGAAAAGCCTCCCGATCGGCATTTCCTATGGCTTCTGAGGGTAAAATGAAGGAGGAGGATCATATTCATTGCACAGGATTGAACAGGACAGGGGCTTAGAGGATTGAAAACCCTTGGAGGACACAAGCTTGGGGCCTAGGGAGAGGATCAGAGAGCCGGCTGCAGGACTGGGGGTCAGGGGATCAGGGTGCCATTGGTGAGGAGTCTTGGCGATTGTCCTATGTGCTGAAAGAGACCTTAGGGTTGAAATTGGCACTTGTCCTGTGTGTAGTCCAAAATCTATTAGAGACACACTGAGCATTCCTCTACCCTCACTGTCTTCTCTAGTGTGTATTTCTTTGGTAGAGACTGTATGGATACTACAGAAAGGGGAGTGGCATAGGAAGAATAAATGAAAAGAATAAGAGCAGACAATGCAGAAGATTCATAAGTCTTCTAAGATGGATTCTGACCACAGATCCTCCCCTCTCATTCCCCAAGTATTTCTATTAAAGACTTGCACCACGGAGATCAGCCTTTTCTCTCCGTTTTCCTTCTGTAGGATGGGTTCTTCGTTTGTAGCTCAGGCTGTCTTGGTTTGGGCTGGCCTTGGACTTACAATATCCAGATATTTGAAAACCAAGTCTTCCCCAAATCCCTGCTTTCTCCAATAGAAGGTCTTTCTGTGTGGGTGCTGGTGCTGTTGGGTGTTTATTGTAGAGGGAGCTTTGGGTCTTCTCAAATGAATATACAGTTACCATATTCATTATCTATCTTGATAGCAGTGTGAGTTTATTTAAAGACAGAGACACACTGATAAACAAAATTGCTAATGTTTTGTTTAAAAAGAATCTGTGGGAAATAGGAACAAGAATCAGATGACTCAGAAATTAAATGCAAATACATTTTCCTCATCGTCTTTGGGTAGTTAAGAAGTCTCACATATTCAAGGCTGGCCTTTTTCCCCTTATTTAAACTGGGATCTGACATATTGTTAACTCTGGTTCTAAAGGAGTTTTTTATAGAAGTAAGTTAAAGAAGATTTTAAAACAATGTTGTGAGGGAGAGGGACATAATAAATGGGACACATGGAGGAACTGGAAAGAGGAAGTGCATATAATTATTTCATTTTTGATATTTTTAACTACTTAAATGATACCTTTGGATTCAGATTACTAAGATTTTTTTTCCTTGTTTTCCATTTTTTTTAACTAAGAAGACATTACAGTTTTTAAGAGAAGAATGGCTGTTAAGAAAATGATGGTGATTCCAAATGAGATTACTTATTACTTTTGGACTTTGATGATGAAGAAGATGACATAAATATTTCGGAGGAGTCTCTTTCTGAAGGTTATTGCATATTCAGGGTTGGGTATTAATTGCGTGTCCTGCAGTTCACTAGACTTTTACCTAGTCAGCTGAATTGGAAGAAGTCTTTTCTAAGAGATTTTGTATAATTCATTTGAAATTTTACCTATATCTATATATTCCTATACCAGAGTTTTAGCAACTAATATATAACTATTCTTGGCACTGTAGTCACAATATGTTGATAAAAAATAACTTGTTATTATTTTGCCAACGGAAAATACCTGAACATTGTTCCAATGATATGTTTGTAAAACTTGAATTTATTTCAAGAAAACTACGAATAATTTATTTCATTCTTTTTTTATTATTTATTTTCTTTTTTCTTTTTTTTTTTACATTTCAAATGTTATTCCCTTTACTATTTTTCCCTCCAAAAATCCCAGTCCTCTCCCCTCTCGCCCTGCTCTCCTACACACCCACTCCCAATTCCTGGCCCAGGCATTCCCAAAACTTGGTCATAGGAACTTTACAAGAACAAGTGTCTCTCCTGCTATTGATGACTTACTAGTCCATCCTCTGCTACATATGCAACTTTTGAGGGAAAAGTTTTGTTTTCCATCAGAGCCTGAATTTGCCCATCTAATGGTAAAAAGGCAAGTTGAAGCTCCCTATCAGTAGTAAGGAAATGTGGAAACACTTGTGCACTGTGCATGACAGGCATGGGCAGAGGAAAGGTGGACATAATACCCCAACACAATTTCCCCTATATACTAGGAACCAGGATCTCCAGTAGAAGGGTCAGTAGCCTTCTTTGTTTCAGTATTCCCTCTTTTGTCCACATCTTCTGAAGGGGAGATCCTTTAGATGAGGCATCCCGGAACGCAAAGAGGATTGTCTTCTTCCTGTGGAAAGACACAAATAACTACCCTGTATCTTATTAAAATAGGATCCGGGGCCTCTCCATTTTCCGGTTAAGATATCTTTCCATTTGATCATTTCTCTAGATCTGTTTGGTTCTGAACAGTGATGATCAGCCGCAGTGTGGCCTTGTTCATCAATATTCAAAAAATTAAGAGTAAAGAGTATCATGGAGATGGCCACTCTCAGTGTTAAGGGCAGGCCCTCATCGACTCACCCTTTTAGTTTTATAAGGTAGGTTATAAGAGTGTGGTGGGCATGTTCCACAATGCCTTGTCCCTGTATGGCAAACCAGTTAAATAAGATACATTCATCTGGAGACAGAACTGTTGAAATTTTTGAGAGGTGTAGGCCAGTCCATTATCTGTTCTAAGAAATTTGGGTTGTCCCCAAGCACTCCAAGCTTCAAGGTAATGTTGAATTACATGTGAGGCTTTTTCTTAGTAGAGGGATCAGTTTTACTGCCCTCTTTTCTCCATCCCTTCTTTCTGAATCCTGGGGAGGGCCCTTTTTCGTGACGTGTCTTTCTTTTTTCGAGCTCCCTTTCTCTCATTCTGTTAGGTTTCTGACATACTGTCCTGAACCTCTTCTAGTATTCCCTGTCCCTCCACATTGGCTGGTCGGCAGGTTTCATCCTCTAGACAGTTTTTTATCAGCTTCCAAATTGCCTTGGTGCCCAGGCATAAGTCTTCCTCTTCATGCTTATGGTCAAGGTCCCTTCCTAGCTTATTCTATAAGGCTACAGTTAGAGACCCCGAAAAGGCATACCAGGGAGAAATGTGATCCACCTCCTTAACAAAGTTCTGCAGCATATGGGAGGCAACCTGCAGGTCACGTTGCTTTAGCACTGACTGTAATGTGGTGATCACTGACTGTGAGGAGCCCATGATAGAGTGAGTGCCTGCGGCTGATCTACACCCGACTTATAGTATTCCTTTTGCAAAGTGAAAGTAAACACAGCACTTTGCTCCCTTATCTATGGAAAGCTTAGAAGATACCTCAGTGCTGCCACTTATCTACATTGGACTGACAACACCTCATTTTTCAGCACCAGCCTCGATGGACAGAATAAGAAACAGAATGAGGGCCAGGGCAACCAAAACAAGAGCTTCTACTGCCCCTTCCTAAGTTGCATCTAGATTAAGACCAAAATCAAAAGGGATAAGAGGTTCATGATCAGACATACTTCTCCGAACTTACCTTTTCCATGCAGTTCTGAATCCATCCCTTCTTCAGGGGTTCCCCTCAATGCCAGCAATGTTGATCCTGGGTTTCTGGCACCAGATGACCCACGCTACCATCTTGCCAGCAAGAACGCATCTAGGACACTCGGATCTTTCTGTAGTAAAGCTGTAATACATCTCGAGATATAGATGAACAGCTTCAGGACAGGAGACTTAGAAAGCAGAAAACTCCTCCCTTATATTGGCTGCGAAGTATGGTTAGAAGTAAGGTTGGGGATGTGCACCATGGGATTGGCTGCCCACTATCAGCCTGATGACGCCATGGGAGAGGCAGGGCTCAGGTAATGGAAAGATATTCTGACACCCGCGCACACTCACCATGAGCAATGGTGACAATGGTGTTGTCAGCACCATATTGTAATGGCGACCATGAGGGCGGCTTTTCACAGTGGTAGAAGTAATTACAGGGTTTATCTGATCCTGATTTGAATTTGGTACCTGATATCTGTCTAGATAAGTGTCAATTTTATCCAGAATTTTCAGTTTTGTTGAGTACAGCCTTGTATAGTAGGATCTGATGATATTTCAAATTTACTAAATTTCTGTTGTTATTTCTCCCTTTTGATTTCTGGTTTTACTAAATTGGATACTGTTCTTCTGTTCTGTATTCATTCTGTCTAATGGTTTGTCTATCTTGTTGATTGTCTCAAAGAACAAGCTCCCAGTTTGTTTGATTATTTTTGTATTGTTCCTTTGTTTCCACTTGGTTGATTTTAGCACTGAATTTGATTACTTCCTGATTTCAACTCCTTTTGGGTGAATTTGCTTCCTTTTGTTTTATAGTGTTAAAGTGTGATATCAACCTACTCCTATATCCTCTCTCCAGTTTCTTTTTTAGAGGCATTCAGAGAGAGCTATGAGAGTCCATCTTAGGGCTATTTTCATTGTGTCCCATAACTTGCAGTATGTTGTAGCTACATTTTCATTAAACTCTAAAAAGTCTTTAATTTAGTTCTAGATTACTTCCTTGACTGTTTTGTCACTGACTAGATTTTTATACACATTCCACGTGTATGTGGGTTTTCAATTATTCATATTATTGTTGAAGATCAGCCTTAGTCTGTGGTGATCTGTTAGGAAGCATGACATTATTTCAATAATTTTATATCTGTTGAGGCATGTTTTGTGACTGAGTGTATGGTCAATTTTGGAGAAGGCATTGTGAGGTGATGAGAAGAAGGGACATTCGTTTGTTTTAGGATAAAATGTTCTATAGATATGAACTAAATGTATTTGTTTCATAAATTCTGTGAGTTTCACCATGTATCTTTTTAGTTTTAGTTTCCAGGATCTGTCCATTAATGAAGGAGGGGTGTTGAAGTCTTCCAATATTATTGTGTGTGGTACAATGTGTGTTTTGAGTTTACTAAAGTTTCTTTTATCAATGTGGATGTCATTGCATTTGGAGTATAAATGTTTAGATTTGGGAGTCCATTTTGGTAAATATTAACTTTAATGAATATGAAGTTTCCCTCCTTGACTTTTTTTTATAACTTTGGGTTGAAAGTCAATTTTATTTGATATTAGAATGGCTGCTCCACCTTATTTCTTCGGATCATTTGCTTGGAAAGTTCTTTTCCAGCCTTTTAGTCTGAGGTAATGTCTGACTTTGTCCTTGGTGTTTGTTTCTGGTGTGCTGAATATTGCTTACACATCCATTTTGTTATTCTATGCCTTTTTACTGGTGAACTGAGTCCACTGATATTAAGAGATACTAAGGAAAAATTCTTGTTGCTTCCTGTTATTTTTGTTATTAGAGTTGGAATTTTGTTCATGTAGCTATATTCTTTTAGGTTTCCTTCAAGTTTAATTTCTTGCTTTTTCTTGAGTGTAATTTCCCTCGTTATATTGGAATTGTCTCTTTATTATCGTTTGAAGTGCTGGATGCATTGGAAGATATTTTGTAAATATGGTTTTGTCACAGAATACCTTGTTGTCTCAAGCTATGTTAAAAGAGTTTTGCTTCATATAGTAGTCTTGGCTGGCATTTCTGCTCTCTTACATTCTGTATGACATCTGCCCTAGATTTTCTGGCTTTCTTAGTCTAAGGGAAAAGTTATGTGTAATCCTGATAGATCTTGCTTTATATATTACTTGACCATTTTCCCTTACTGCTTTTAATATTCTTTCTTTGTTTTGTGCATTTGGTGTTTTGACTATTATATGATGGCAAGATTTTTTTTTTCTGGTTCAAATAATTTGGCGTTCTGTAGGCTTCTTGTATATTCATGAGCATATCTTTATTTAAGTTAGGGAGGTTTTTTTTTCTATAATATTGGTAAAGATATTCAATGGCCCTATAATTAGGAAAACTTACTTCTCATCTATACCTATACCGAATATCATGTATGTAATTATGTCATTTCTCAAAGCTGTTTAAAAAATTCACATGGGCAGTATTTCCTGAGAAATTCAAATCATTAAAACTTTATTCCCTTTTACTAATATAGCATATTATGTTTCCATTTTCTGTTGTCCATATAGTACAGAGCCCAGCATTTGACAAAGATGAGAATATATCACCTCAGGTAGAAACAGATGAAGATACAGTACAATATTTTCAATTTTTTCCCATTTCAATAGAGTACTTCAAAAGTGGTGTTTGTGATCCCTTGACTGGAGAAGTCGATTCAGGAAAAAGAGCAATTCAGGGTCAGATGCTCTTATATGTGTAGTTGAAGACCAGATTGTGGTCCTTTAGACCTTGTGATCACAAAAAAATAGCAACGAGTACAATACAACCACCTTCATGAGATGTTTCCATATATACACACAAAGAAAAGGAGAACCATTATAAAAATAAGAGAGGGACCATTTGGGAAGAAGAAGGATCTCAGCAAGGGTAGTACAGTTATGAAGAAGTGCTGTGGGGTGTAAATGTATAAATTGTTTAAAGTAAATATTACAAGTTTTTTGGAATACTACCATGTATTTTATATGGATTTAACATTTGGTTCAAACCAAATATTATATATTTATTATAAATAATTGAAATAATTTTCTGTGTAGAGTTTTGTGTGTTGTAGAAAAAATATCCTACTGGGAGATTCTAACTTAAAGTATATCTCCTAGTAAGGTAAAGCCCCTAGACATTCCCCAAGCTTGTTTTCCCTGATCTATTTAAATACAGCTAGGAAGAAGCTCTTTGTTCTCTATAGCCAGCAATAAAGCATTTTTTTTTATACTTTACAACCAGAGATGCCTGCCTTCCTTTGCCAAGGACAAGGAGATAAAAATTCAGAAAGAAGTCACTCCCCATTTCTGAGGAAGTTCCAGGGATACCTGGAGATCTCCTATCAGGGTGCCAAGTGAGAGTGTGCTCACTCGGCTGTCTGTTTCTGTTACTGGGTGCCAAGTGAGTGTGTGCTCTCTCGGCCATCTTATTGGGGCCTGTTCTTGGTTATTGTAATCTTTTTGTGTGTATATATTGGTTTTTCCCCTGTATGTAACTCTGATGATGGGACCGACTATTAGCATGCCCCTTGGACTGACCCTAGTGCACAGTACTGAAATTAAGACTAAGACTCACATTTTCTCGGTGGATGTCTGAAATAGATTTTAGAGAACTTTGTGCTCTACGGAATGGCCAGCTTTGATGTTAGTTGGCCACAAGAGGGCACCCTTGGTTTGGTTCTGTTTTCAGCTCTTAAAGTTGTTTTACAGAGGGGACCAGGGTCTCAGCCAGATTGAGTGCCCTACATTCTCATCTAGAAAAAATTAGCACAGGATCCCCCCTCTCCTATCGTGTTTAAAGCCTTGGGTTCAAAAGAATAGTCCAGGCTCCCCAGTCCTGGCCCTCTGCCATCCAGAGAGGGAAAATAAAAAGTTAAATCTGGCACCGGTTAAACTGCAGCCATCGGTTTCTCCCAAGATCTATCCAGAGTTAGAAGAACCTCCAAAATGGCACTGCACCCCACCCGCATATTCCCAACTGGTCCCCCCAAGAACTCTCAACAGGGTGCCACTAGATATTTGGGGAGGGACCAGTTGCTAAAGCCCAAGACCAGCGAGCTCAAAGCCCAGAGGGACCAGACTCAACCATCGCACTGCCTTTGTGTACTTATGACCCTCATCCAGCGGACCCCAGACAACTGCAGCCCCTTCAGTAATGGCCTTTTTCCTCCTCTGATCTCTATAACTGGAAGGCAAATCACAATCCCCTTCGTTGAAAACCCCTCTAGCCTTGCTAATCTAAAGGAATCTCTCATATTCTCTCTTCAGCCTATTTGGGATGACTGTCAGCAGCTTTTACAGGTTCTTTCACCACAGAGGAGAAGGAGAGGATTCTGAGAGGAAAGAAAGAGCATACTGGGGGCCAATTGACTACTAATAAAACTTCTGAATGAAATAGATGCAGCCTTCCCTCTGACATGTCCTGATAGGACTGACCATATGGAGCAATTGACAATTTTCTGCTGGGCTCTGATAATAGGACTGAAAGGGGCTGGCAGGTGCCCCACCAATTTGACCAAGGTAAGAGAGATCCTACAAGAGAAAAAGGAGCCCCCAGCAGTGTTTTTAGAGTACCTCTTAAAGGTATAGAAGTGTTACACTACCTTTGACCCTACTTCAGTGTGCCAGCAGGTGACAGGTGTCATGGCTTCTATAGGGCAGTCCTCTTCTGAAATTAGGAAAAGGTTACTGGGTCTAGAGAGTCTGAAAACATTATCTTTACAACATCTGTTTAAGGAGGCAGAGAAAGTGTACCATAAGAGAGAGACTGACAAGCCAGCACAAGGGCACATTGGGCTCGGAGTCTGCAGACACCCCTAAGGTCCCCACAAGACCCTCAATAGGATCATAAGACCTCTGTTGAATGTAACACAACCTCTGCTCCAATCCAATCTCACAGGATCTGAGACTGCATTAATTAGGGAAGCAGAAAAACTGGCCTGACAATGGTCTCAAGTCCCTCTGATCTGTGCCAGCACCTGGGCAACATATTGGGCAGAGTCTGAGGACAGCCCCAAGGTCCTCACAGAAACATCCATGAGATCTTAAGACCTTTGGTGAGTGGAAAACAACTTCCGCTCCAATCCTATCATGCAGGACTTGTGACTGCATTCATTAGGTAAGCAGAGAAACCAGTATGATCAGGGTCACAAGTCCCTTCCAGTCCATGACAGCATCGGGCACCTTGTGGGCAGAGTCTGTGGACACCCCAAAGGTCCCCACAGGACTCTCCACGGGAACTTAGTACCTCTAGTGAGTGGATCACAACATCTGCCAGGAGGAAGGTTCGAACACCAGATATCTGGGTCCCTTCTCTGCAAGTGGAGATCTTGCCTGCATAGAGTACTCTGAACACTGAAACTCAGGAGAAAACTAGTCTCCCAGGTCTACTGATAGAGGATTACATAATCATCTGAGGAACAAGATATAACCAGAGACAATTATAACAACTAACTCCAGAGATTACCATATGATGAAAGGCAAACATAAGAATCTTACTAACAGAAACCAAGACCACTCACCATCATAAGAAGTACAGCACTCCCACCTCATCCAGTCCTGGAAACGCAAAAACACCCGAAAAGGTAGTCCCATATTTAAAAGCATATCTCAGGTTGAAGGTAGAGGACATCAAGAAGGACTTTAAAAACTCACTTAAAGAAATACAGGAGAACACTGCTAAATAGGTAGAACCTTAAGAGGAAGCAAAAAAAAAAAAAAAAAAAAAAACTTAAAGAATTGAAGGAAAACACGACCAAACAGGTGATGGAATTGAGTAAAACCATCCAAGACCTAAAAAGTGAAGTAGACACAATAAAGAAAACCCAAAGTAAGGCAACACTGGAGATAGAATACCTAGGCAAGAAATCTGGAACCATAGATGCGAGCATCAGCACCAGAATACAAGACATGGAAGAGAGAATGACAGATGCAGAAGATTCCATAGAGAATATTGGAACAACAATCAAATAAAATACAAAATGCAAAAGATGTTATCTCAAATATCCAGGAAATCCAGGACACAATGTGAAGTCCAAACCTACTGGTAATAGGAGTAGATGAGAATGAAGATTTTCAAGTTAAAGGGCCAGCACATATCTTCAAAAAAATTATAGAAGAAAACTTGTCAAACCTAAAGAAACACATGCCCATGAATATAAAAAAAAGCCTACAGAATTCCATATAGACTGGACCAGAAAAGAAATTCCTCCTGACACATAATAATCAGAAGAAGAAATGCACTAAATAGAGATATACTGTTAAAAGTAGTAAGGGAAAAAGGTCAGGTAACATATAAAGGCAGGCCTATCAGAATTACACCAGACTTTTCACCAGAGACTATGAAAGACAGAATATCCTGGACAGATGTTATACAGATACTAAGAGAACACAAATGCCAGCCCAGGCTATTAAACCCAGCCAAACTCTCAATTACCACAGATGGAGAAACCAAAGTATTTCACGATAAAAAACAAATTCACACATTAACTTTCCATGAATCCAGCCTTTCAAAGAATAATAACAGAAAAAAAAAAAAACAATACAAGTACAGGAACAACGCCCTAGAAAAAGCAAGAAAGTAATCCCTCAACAAACCAAAAAGAAGACAGCCACAAGAACAGAATGCAAACTCTAACAACAAAAATAATCGACGCAACAATTACATTTCCTTAATATCTCTTCATATCAATGGATTCAGTTCCCCAATAAAAAGATATAGACTGGCTATAAAAACAGGACCCAATAGTCTGCTGCTTACAGGAAACCCATCTCAGGGAAAAAGACAGACACTGTCTCAGAGTGAAAGGCTAGAAAATAATTTTCCAAGCAAATGGTCTGAAGAAATCAGCTGGAGTAACCATTCAAATATCGATTAAAATTGATTTCCAACCTAAAGTTATCAAAAAAGACAAAGAAGGACACATACTCATCAAAGTTAAAATCTTCCAAGAGGAACTCTCAATTCTGAATATCTATGCTCCAAATGAAAAGGCAGTCCCATTCATTAAAGAAAGCTCAAAGCACACATTGCAGCTCACACAATAATAGTGGGAGACTTAAAAAACCACTTTTATCAATGGACATACCTTGGAAACAGAAACTAAACAGGGACACAGTGAAACTAAAAGAAGTTATTAAACAAATGGACTTAATAGATATCTACAGAACGTTTTATCCTGAAACAAAAGGATATAACTTTTTCTCAGCACATCATGGTACCTTCTCCAAAATTGACCATATAATTGATCATAAAACAGACCTCAACTGATAAAAAATATTGCAATTGTCCAAAACATCCTATCAGACCACCAAAGACTAAGGATGATTGATCTTCAATAACAACATAAATAATGGAAAGCCAATGTTTACGTTGATAATGAACAATAGTCTTATCAGTGATACCTTGGTCAAGGAGGAATAAAGAAGGAAATTAAAGACATATTAGAGTTTAATGAAAATAAAGCCAGAACATTCCCTAACTTATGAGACTCAATGAAATCATTACTAAAAGGGAAACTCACAGATTTGAGTGCCTCAAAAAGAAACCAGAGAGAGCACATACAAGCAGCTTGAAAACACATAAAAAATCTCCAGAATTAAGGAAGCAAATTCACTCAAGAGGAGAAGATGTAAGGAAATAATAAAACTCAGTGGTGAAATTAACCAAGTGGAAACAAGAACTACTTAAAGAATCAACCAAATAGGAGCTGGTTCTTTGAGAAAATCAACAAGATAGATAAACCCTTAGCTAGCATCCTTTAAGGCACAGAGACAGCATCCTAATTAACAAAATCAGAATTGAAAAGAGAGACATAAAAACAGATCCTGATGAAATCCAAAACACCATCAGATCCTTCTACCACAGGCTATACTCAACAGAACAGGATAACATGGACAAAATGGACAAATTTCTAGACAGATACCAGGTAACAAAGTTAAAACAGGATCAAGTTAACGATATATACAGTCCCATATACCCTAAAGAAATAGAAGGAGGAATTAATAGTCTCCCAATCCAAAAAAAAAAAAAAAAGCCCAGGAACAGATGGGTTTAATGCAGAGTTCTGTCAGACCTTCAAAGAATATTTAATTCCAGTTCTGCATGAACAATTCCACAAAATAGCAGTAGAAGATGCACTACCCAACTCATTCTATGAAACCACATTACTCTGATACCTAAACCACAGAAAGATCCAACAAAGATAAAGAACTTCAGAACAATGGCCCTTATGAATATCGAAACAAAAATACTCAGTAAAATTATCCCTAATCATATCCAAGAACACATTAAAAATTTCATTCATCCTTACCAAGTAGGTTTTATACCAGGGATACAGGGATGGTTTAATATATGGCAATCCATCAACATAATCCATTATATAAACAACCTCAAAGACAAAACCACATGAACATCTCATTAGATGCAAATAAATCATTTAAATATATCCAAAACCCGTTCATGATAAAAGTCTTGGAAGGATCAGGAATACAAGGTCCATACATAAACAGGATAAAAGCAATTTACAGTAAACCAGTACCCAATATCAAATGAAATGGTATGAAGCTGGAAGCAATCCCACTAAAATCAGTGACTAGACAAGGCTGCCCACTTTCTCCCTACTTATTCAACATTGTTCTTGAAGTCCTAGGCAGAGCAATTTGACAACGAAAGGAGTCCAAGGGGATACAAATTGGAAAAGAAGAAATCAAAATATCACTTTTTTGCAGATGATATGATAGTATATATAAATGAACCTAAACATTCCACCACAGAACTCCTAAACTTGAAAAACAACGTCAGTGAAATAGCTGGATATAAAATTAATCAAACATATCAATGACCTTTCTCTTCACAAAGAATAAACAGGCTGAAAATGAAATAAGAGAAGCATCACCCTTCTCAATAGTCACAAATAATATAAAATACTTTGGAGTGACTTTAACTAAGGAAGGGAAAGATCTCTATGATAAGAACTTCAAGTCTCTAAAGAAAGAAATTAGAGAATATCTCAGAAGATGGAAAGATCGTCCATTATCATGGATTGGCAGTATCAACATTGTAAAAATGGCCATCTTGCGAAAAGAAATCTACAGATTCAATAAAATCTCCATTAAAATTCCAACTCAATTCTTCAATGAATTAGAAAGGGCAATCTGCAAATACATTGGGAATAAACAAAACCTAGGATAGCAAAAACTCTTCTCATGGATAAAAGAACCTCTGGTGCAATCACCATACCTGACCCAAACCTATACTACAAAGCAATTGTGATAAAAACTGCATGGTACTGATATAGTGACAGACAAGTAGACTAATGAAATATGATTGAAAACCCAGAAATGATCCAACACACCTATTGTCAATTGATCATCTACACGGGAGCTAAAACCATCTAGTGGAAAAAAGACTGCATTTTCAACAAATGGTGCTGGTACAATTGGTGGTTATCATGTAGAAGAATGTGAATCAATCCATTCCTATCTCCTTGTACTAAGGTCAAATGTAAGTGGATCAAGGAGCTCCACATAAAATCATACTGAAACTTGTAGAGGAGAAAATGAGGAAAAGCCTCAAAGATATGGGAACAGGGGAAAAATTCCTGAATAAAAGACAAATGGCTTGTATTGTAAGATTTAGAATTGACAAATAGGACCTCATAAACCTGCAAATCTTTTGTAAGGCAAAAGACACCTTCAATAAGACAAAAAGGTCACCAACAGATTGTGAAAGGATCTTTCACTATCCTAAATTAGATAGGGGAGTAATATCAAATATATATAAAGAACTCAGAAGGTGGACTCCAGAAAATCAAATAACTCCATTTAAAAATGGGGCTCAGAGCTAAAGAAAGAATTCTCACCTGAGGAATACCAAATGGCTAAGAAGCACCTGAAACAATGTTCACCATCCTTAATCAGCAGTGAAATGTAAATCAAAACAACCCTGAGATTCCATCTCACACCAGACAGAATGGCTAAGATCAAATATTCAGATGACAGCAGATGCTGGCAAGGATGTGGAGAAAGCAGAAAACTCCTCCATTGTTGTTGGAATTGCAAGTTTTAAATCAACTCTGGAAATCAGAAAATTGGAAATTGTACTACCATAGGCTCACACAATACCTGTCCTGGGCATATATCCAGAAGCTGTTCCAACTAGTAAGACACATGCTCCACTATGTTCAGAGCAGCCTTATTTATAGTAGCCAGAAGCTGGAAAGAATCCAGATGCCTGTCAACAGAAAATGTTTACAAAATTGTGGTACATTTACACAATGGAGTACTACTACTAATAGTACAGCTATTGAAAAGAATGAGTTTATGAAATTTATAGGCAAATGGTTGGACCTGGAGAGCATCATCCTGAGTGAGGTAACTCAATCACAAAAGAATGATAATGATATGTACTCACTAATAAGTGGATATTAGCCCTGAAACCTAGAATAACCCCAAGGTATAAGACACAATTTGCCAAATACATGAAACTCAAGAAAAACGAAAACCAAAGTGTGGACACTTGCCCCTTCTTAGAATTGGAAACAAAACACCCATGGGAGTAGTTACAGAGACAAAGTTTGGAGCATAGACAAAAGGATGGACCTTCTAGAGATTGCCATATGCAGGGATCCACCCACTAATCAGTCTCCAAACACTGACACCACTCCATACACTTGCAAGGTTTTGCTGAGTGGACCCTGATATAGCTGTCTCTTGTGAGATTATACCGGGGCCTAGCAAAGAAGTGGATGCTCACAGTAATCTATTGGATGGATCACATGGCCCCAATGGAGGAGCTAGAGAAAATATCCAAGCAGCTAAAGGGATCTGCAATCCTCTAGGTAAAAAAACATTATGAACTAACCAGTACCCCAAAGCTCTTGACTGTAGCTGCATATGTATCAAAAGATTGCCTAGTAGGCCATCCCTGGAAAGAGAGCCCGATTGGGCATGCACACTAATTATGCCCCAGTACAGGGGAACACCAGTGTCAAAAAGTGGTAGTGAGTGGGTAAGGGAGTGGGGGAGGGGGAGGGTATGCGAGACTTTTGGGATAGTGTTGGAAATTTAGATGAAAAAAATACCTAATAAAATATATTAAAAAGAGATTGAGACTGAAAAAGAAAAAAGACAAATAAAAAAGAGAGAGGCTGAGGAAAGAGAAAATTGACGAGATAGAAGCCTTGAAAAAAATGTAACTAGGTTTGCGGCTGTATTCACAGGTGATAAAGAAGTTTATAGAAAAGGTAGATATCCTTGGTCTGTCTGATCTTCTGGGAGTCAAGTTGCCTTTGGGACCATGAAATCCTGGTGGGACCAAGATCCTGGGATCCTGAGATCCTCTGCACCTGGCCATGTTAGAACTCTGGGTGTTATGGGCCTGGCTGCTGAGTTTTCTTCCAAGGACTGTTCAGGGCCTTGGCCAAGACAGAATAGAAATAACCCATGCCACTTGTCCGGCACAGTTCCTGCATGCCTGGATCCTTCTGATTCCAGCTACTCCATGTGTTGATGACAGATGTTCTTCCTCCTGTCTGATTATCTGATCCTTAGAATGTTGGAGTACCTTGGATTGAAGCAGCCTCTCGGTGTTGTGGGGCTGCCTTCAGAGTTTGCATGCATGGCCTGCTCAAGGCACTGGCTCCAGAAGTATTTTTAAATGATGCTTCTTGCAAACTTGCCTGTCTCCAAAAATATCTGACATATTTTTATAGGAATGGATTTAATCTTATAAATATATTAAGGAAAAATGACATCTTGATGATTTTAAAATATCCTAACAAGAAAAAATAATGGACCTTCTCCACTAAGTCTAAAATAATTTTGAAGCCACGTGGTGGGGGCACACACATATTTCGAAGTTTTTGGAGGGAGAAGTAGGCAGATCTCAAATTGAGACCAGTCTAGTTTACAAAGTAATTTCCAGGACTAATAGTTATACAAAAAAAAAAAATACTTATAATAAAAAACAAACAATACAAAACAAACAAACAAAACAAAAAACAAACAATCAAACAAAAAAGACAGTCCTGGAAAGGAATGATAATTTTATATTATGTGGTTGTTAGCCACATATCCCTGTGCACATATGTAAATACACTTATGTTTTTTTAATTTTTTTTTAATTTTAGTAGTTATTTTCTCCATTTACATTTCAAATGCTATCATAACAGTCACCTTTAGCCTTTCCCCTCCCTTCCCCCTGCCCTGATCCCCTACCCACTCACTCCCATTTCTTTGTCCTGGAATTCCACTGTACTGGAGCATCAAGTACAATGGGAACAGAGAGTAGGGGCTGGTCCTGGGAAAGAGAAAGGGGCCAATCAGTCATTTTATCCTTCCTCTCAGGTAGCAGTTTATTTTGGTTCAAGAAACAAATATACTTTCTTTCAATGAATTTTATAAGTGAACAGGAAATATTTCCATCTCTCAGAACTGCCTGTGGAAATTTTATTGTGGTTATAGGAGTTTTTTTGGGTCTATTTTCCGAAGAACAATTAAAGCCAGGTATGTTTAAACATACCTGTATTAGCACCAACACGGAATGCTGAACCGCAACACTCTATCACTTCCTAGAGAATACATAACATACTAAGTGCCTACCTCAACACTAAAATGAAGTGAAATAAAATCAAACAAATGTACCTTCGATAATTGTATCTAGTGCATTGGGAAGTTTATAAGATAATGAATCAAAAAATTCAATTATCTTTATGATAAAAATAATTAGAAATGTTAAGAAGGTTAAACAATTACTACAAGAAGGGGGAGGGAGAGACCTGGGTGAGAAACCACACACGGAGGGGAAGAGATGAACTTGATCAAGTACTGTGGGGGGTTGTGAAACAGGAGTGCATTGATGAAGATCAGCAAAAAGAATGGAAACAGGCAACTTTGTGAGGTAGGAGGTGAGAAAACCCTCTAGAATGTACCAGAGACCTGGGAGCTGAGAGACTCCCAGGACTCAAAGGGAGTGACCTTAGATGAAATGCCCTCCAGTTGGGAAAGGGGACTTGTAGAGTTCTCCCAGCAGTCCTCTTCTGTATGTGTATTGGAGGCCTCATATGAGCAGGTGAATTCTGTATCTTTGAAGGGTCAGAGTTTCAGACTTCATGGTTGAACAGTTTAAATGAGACTGTGGGTCTTCCTAGAGGGATACCCTTGTTTTTAACATTTTTTAAACTTTGTTAATTCAACAACAAGCGTCAGATGCTCCAGTCCATTAGTTTGTTGCAAATATCTGCAGCTGAATCCTTCACCTGCTAGTTCCTAATGAGGTACATGTCTTAAACTTGTTGTAGTGTATGTACTAGATAATGAATCAAAATAATATCAAAAATATATTGCATATTGTAACTGAGAAATATAACGTTGGTTCTAAGGGACCTATTCACATTCAGTTCAAGATATAGGTAATAAACAGTGTTTCTCAATGTTTCTTAAAATGACTGTGGGTAACCTAAAGAAACAAAGCTAAACCAAACTAAACCAAAAGAAACACCCTCTTCTATACATTGTCTCATCTTCTTCCAATTGACCAGTTCTTAAAAGCCATGCTCTTGAGTGAAACTACACATTGGAAGTGCCCTTCCCCTACTCTGATTCAGAATATCACTTTACATGAGCTCAGATATCTTATTTTGTAATCTGAGTGAATGTGTGACTTTGATATTAGTTGATTGTTAATAGAAAGCACAAATTGTGTAGGAATGTGAATGAATGTTACAGATGCCATTCCAATATCATTCCCATTGGAGGGAATAAGATAAAAGAATCATAATTCATAATAAGTATTAGAGAAGTAGAAATTGAGAGAGAGAGAGAGAGACAAACAGACAGACAGACATAGAGATAGAGACAGAGACACAGAGACACAGAGACAGAGAGAAAGAAATTTCATCACCTAGAATATAATATTGTAGAGCACTGATAGATATTTCAGCACTTTTATCATCTATTGCTTTTGCAGAATACCTTCTTGCAGTAAGCAACCTCTGCAGTTTTCTGAATTCACACATTTGTAATATTAATACTACCATGACTGTACTTCTTAAGAACTAACAAGTAGGTGAAACAATCAGATGAAGTTGTATGCAACCAACCAACGGACAGAATATGTTGAACCATTGGTTTAATTGGAGAAAAACTGAAGGAGACTGAGGAGGAGATCAACCCTGTAGGAGGACTAGATGTCTCCATTAATATGGACCCAGAATTCTCCCAAATGCTAGACAACCAAAATGGCAGCTTACACCAACTATAGTTAGAAGGTCCCCAAAACATACACAGAAAAAAAAAATTCTTGGTCTCTGTTCAATCAGAAATGATGCAATGATTCTCAAGAACCTAGAGACCCCAGGGTGTTTAGAAATCAGATGGAATGGGTACATTCTCTTGGAGACAGGGGATGGCCAGTCGATATGGCATGTGGAACAGTAGGAGGGTGGACAGGGTTCAATGAATGAATTAATTAATAAATAAAAAAGAATACTGCCAAGTAACCACGCCCCATATACTCTAATTCTTTAATCATAATCCAAGAAAACTCACATGTTCACATAACAGCACACTCAAAAATATAACTAAAAAATACACACACACATATAACTGAAATTCCATGATTTTGAAGTTCATTTTACAAAGAAATACAGTGGAACAGAGTTTTTCTTTTGTTCCATTAATTTACATACATTTGTTTTCCTAATCTACCCAAAATATGGATTGTTCTCCATATAAAAGGCCAAAATCTCCTAACATAGTTTTTATCTGGGAAAATCTCCCAACATAATTTTATCTAGATCCACACCAATTATACCTTTCATTAGAATATAATCTGGATTCAGTTAGATATACATTAAATTTATATTTAAATTTCAGTTATTTGTTGTAACATGGATGTAAAGTAGAATATCAGGGTAATGTCTTTTTCATTTCTCTACTGATATGGGCATTGGTTTAAAAGAACAATAACCTGCTGGGCACTGGAAAGAAGGCTCCATGGAGAGAATATATTCTTGGCACCTCTGTAAAATTCCAGGCATTTCTATTCATGTCTGCAACACTGTGGGTGGGAACAGGTAGATATCCCAATAGTGTACTGGCTATTCAAACTCGTCAAAATGGTGGGTGTAATACACTCTGAGAGACCAAACGGTGAGGACATTCTACTCATATCTGAACATATGTGTATGTTCATGGTGTGACCTCACAATTGGGAACAGACACTCCACTCATATAAAGCCAGGAAACCCTCTTGCATACCACACATGAAACCTTGAGTTCAGCAGTTCCATAACCTATGTGTCTCTAAGTATGAAATGGGAAGATTTATATTCTCATTGTCTTGTTAATCCTGTTTTCTCTTAAATTCCAGAAATTAAACCAATGTATTCTCAGATTCAGGATGGTAGAACACAACATTTTGTCTTTCTGGAATAGCATCCAACTATCATCAGAAAGACTTTTCAACTTACCCTCAGGACAATAAGTATCCATTTAGAGGGTTTTAACAGGATAACAAATGTATTTAGTTTTCTATTTGAGAAATAGACTGTCTAGAATGTACAACAATGTACAGGTAAAAAATGAACTTACCTTAGAGCCTGGCAACAGTGAACTGAAAATAATTGTCAGTGGTGTTCTCTGTATATGGAATATGTCAAGGGAATAGATCTTAGAGTGACAGAGACAGAGTGGATATGGACAGAGACAGAGACATAGAGAAATAGAATGGGGTGATGAGATGATGGATGGTCTTGATTTTAAAACGTAAATGAAGAAAATATCTAATGTAATATTGAAAGAAAGAAAAAAAGAATCATTTTTACAATATTTCTTTTCTTCAGAACCCCATGCCTCATACACCAAATTCATACAGTTTCCGTTTGTGAAGCACGCTTGATACATCTAAAAAGAAAATGTGACAAAGAGTTGCAACAGAGAGTTTTGGAAGGGGCTAGACTGAAAGCCTAGCAGTTAATCACTTGCTCCCTACAAAACTAACATAAATGCCCTGTGGATGTAGAAATCATCTATTAGAGGATCACAGAATGCAGGGGAAGGATGCCCAGAGAAACCTGTCTAGAAAGATGACCCATACCAAGAAGCTTTTCCTCTAATTGAGAGACCTTGCCTCAGTGAAAAGATAGACAACACATTAGGGTCATTTCCTGAATCCACTTTGGGCTTCAACAAGTGTCTGCATGCACATGTAGAGGAAAAACCTTCATATATACTGTTCTTTCTCTTATAATTGCCAACACGCATGGTATCTCTTAAACACACACACACACACACATAAACACATGCAGAAAAGAAAAAAGTTCTGGAATAGGGAAGACTAGACAGAATGGCTAAAATAAGAAATAACAAAAGCCAATGCCACTGTTGCAGATTCTTGAAGCCACAACCAAAGCTTAGGTACTGCTTTTAATGGATGGCCTGCTGCAGACTGGCCTCAATCAGCCCTCCTCAATCTCTGGGAGAAATCGTTGTCCTGGTATAGGTGGGCAGGAAGCTGACATTTAAGTGTCAATCAGATACAAACACAGAGGGGGTGCTGTATCTGAATGTAATTTCTCAAAGAAATCATCAGATTATTAATATAGAAACAAATAGGGAAGTTGGTTTTCAAATCAGCCAGGTAAATGAGGTTACTGAATTCTTAAAGACTCATGTCCAAAATAGAGCAATAAAAACATAATGACTGGCAGGGACTGAGCAATAAAATAACTGAAATGAATTCTTCTCTAAAGTCAGCTATATTCTTTGAAGCTAGGTTTGAACACTTTATGATCACACCATGCAAATGGATTTCACACTCAAGCCATGGTTCTAATTAGGGAGTTTCTTTCTAGCTAATCTTCTCATGAATAATTCAAAACTGTTGTTCCCCCTCAAACCACAGCACAATTTATTTCCTAAACCATTGTAAATTCCTGTATATGAGAGGGATTGTATGGGGGAATCTTTCTACTAACAACTAATGTAGCCTGCCATGCATAAGTATAACAAATATTCTAAACATACTTTCCTAAAGTTGTCCTGAGATTTCTAACTCTATGTAGTATATAGCAATGGCTGTCACAATCTCTCTTATAATACTAGAGGTAACTCTGGTTGTTACAGGTAACATTCTTACTGAATTCCAAGCCCAGGATCCGCTCAAGGACTACCTAGAATATTGGTGAAGGACAGGGAACAAAGTTGGATATTGCTTAGATATTTGCCAAGTCATTACTTGGAGGCACTTATAATAAAACAACATTGAAAGAAGTCACAAAGATTCAATCACTTATTAATGTAAGGACAAGTTTGATGCATTTTTTCCAGGATGGTTCCTGAAGACTTAGTTTCCATGAACTTTTTGACTAGGGACTGTGTCTAAATATTTAGAACTGTCACGGAAGTCACTACTGGGGTTTGTGTTCCAATGGCTGGTGTGAGTTTGTGTGTGTGTGTGGGGGGGTGTGTGAGTGCGTGTGTGTTTGTGTGAGTGTTGTGTGTGTTTATGTGTGTGTGTGTGTTTGTGTGTGTTTATGTATGTGTGAGTGTGGGTGAATATGACAACAAGCTAATGTTCATCTCTTAGTGATACTGTGAGCACTCTGCTGCCTATCTTAAATCATCACAGCTGTCAGTGTCTAAAGCTAACTGAATTCCAGAAAGCAATTTAGTAGATTTGATCAATGTCTCCTTACATCACATAGATATTTTCTACAGTGCATATAAGCACATATATTTTAGAATATACTGAAACTTAAAAATGTAAATTAAAAAAAAAAACAAAAACCTCTACCAACTTCAAATTAAAAAAACACATTTATTTTAGAATTCTCTAGGATACTCGCAATTTCCTGTATTCCCTACTCATGATGTCCATATGTTAGCATCTTACAAATTTGTATGACAATAATGAGGAGAAAATAAAATTTGTAAGGAAAAAAAAAAGACAGTTTTGTCTTAGACTACTTATTAACAAATGCCTGGGCCACAAACTGTGGCTTATTCCCAGATAACGTATTTAACACATTCAAAATATTTTATGTTTTGTACATTTTTAGTTACCCCTTTATCTATTTACTTAGCATCTTCCTAAATATCTCCCTTAGCATATGTGCCAGCATCTGTCCCTGAATCTGTTTATTCTCCTAATATTTCATAGAATACTCTCTTTTTGAAAAGTCTCACCTCATATTTTCTTCCTCAGCTCATTTGTCATACACATTATTTAATTGACAGATGATGTTTATAAGAGAGTCTCAAAATTTGGGGCACTAATAACAACTAAATATCTCATTTAAAATATATAAAGTAGGTTTTGTGTATGCCACATGGCTGCAGTACCTGGGATGGCCAGAAGAAGAAGTCAGATCTCCCAGAGTTAGAGACAGATGGGAGGGTGCAAAGGGTTCTGAGCCATCTCTCCAGCCCCTCAATAACAAAGTTTTGTCACAGAAAAGATAAAAACGGACATTGCCATTTCTAAATTCTTTCACACTGTAGATATCAGTCCACACTCCTTTTAGTAGTCAAGAGACCTGGAGTATATTAACGTTTTCTTACTCCCACTTTTGAGGGTACTTACACCTGAATTTTCCCTAGTATAAGATTGTGAAGGAATGAATGGCAGATTTTCCAGGCTATTTGCTAACGGTATACCTGTTTTGGTCTACAGAGCTTCCATACACTATCCTGCATGCCCTTAATCTCTGACAACCCCCTTACCTTGTGGATTCTTACCTTTGGACACTGATTTACACTTTTTTTTTGTGCAGCCATCAGTGTTTTGGCACTAACGGATTTTGTTCAGTAGGTGCTATTTAACACATAAAGATCCACTGAATTTTAAAATATTCATTGTTATAATCTAATTTTATACAGATAGTATTAAGATCTCGTATGGAATTCAAATGTTTCAACAAAAATGAATTGAATTTTGGACGTTGTGTAAACTTTTAAACAATCCTCTGGTTTTAAAATTTGGTGTGTATGTGTGTGTGTGTGTGTGTGTGTGTGTGTGTATGTGTGTATTTGTGTGTTACTCACCGTTGCTAAGTTTCCATCAACAAAATTTTCACAGACAAATCCAAGAATAGATTGGGGAGACTCAGAAACTTTCACCCCCAACAAAGGAGTTATTGGAAATTAATGGCTTCAGGTGAGAGGGCCAGTTTTCTTCATGGATTTGGCTAGTGAAAGGTTGCCCGTGTTCCAGTATATATTTGTCCCTACCCACACATATGTAGTCAGGACTAAATGGACTCAGCTATGTATATAAAAATGCACATGGACTTAAGGATAAGAGTGATACCGGAGAAGTGGGGAACATTTCAAGGAGGAGAAGATAGTGATGGATTTGCTCAAACTCATTTACATGTATGTAGAAAGTTCTTCACAAACAAATTTAAAACAAAGTAAATAAGTAAGTAATTAAATAAATAGACAAATAAATTTGGATGGACATACATATCAGATAGGATATGTGTGTGTGTGTGTGTGTGTGTGTGTGTGTGCAAATGTGTGTGCATATAAGCATGTAGATATGTAGCACCTGTGACTAGAGGAATGCAATCATGCAGTATCTTTCTTTATGTCTCTCTGCCACTTTCCTATGATGCAGTGTGTTGATTAGAATATCTTTTGCCCATGGGATGTGGCACTATTACAAGGTGTTGGCTTGTTTTAGGAAGTGCATCATTGTGTAGGCTTGCTTTTATGTAGTGCACAATCTCTACCCAGTGACAAAAATCGATCCTCTTCTTTGCTACCTATGGCCACAAGATTCCACCTGGTTGCCTTCAGACTAAGATATAGACCAATCAGTTCCTTCCCCAGCACCTCCTCTACATGGATGCTGCCATGCTTCCTACCAAGATCAAAATGTACTGACCCTCTGAAACTGTAAGACAACCTCAATTAAATTTTCCCTATAAGAGTTTCTTTCCTGAGTCATGATGTCTCTTCACATCAATGAAACCCTGTAGAACATACGCAGTATGTTAGCCTGATTTTAATGCTTACAAGATGATTGCAACCAGCATGCAAAGACAAAGTAAAGATGACAAATGAGTTTCTGTATTTTTTGAACTTCTGAATTTTTGAATGAATATGGGGATTGGGAAAATTAAAAAGTTATGGGAAGGAGAAAGAGAGGATGCAAAGACCTATTGGGCACCTGTCACTTGCTTTTGCAATCAATATTTTATTTTAATACAACACCAACAACTAAAACAACCAACAACAGGGCATCCATACAACAGATTCACAGAGAAGACACCAAAGGGCATTACATTCTTGTAAATCATTTTCCAGCTAATGTCTGGTGTATTGAGCCTAAGGATTTTACTGTCAAACCCTGATGATTAATCACTAGATTGTATCCCCTAACACAATGATGAATGACACTGTGGTCAACAGGACAGTTAAGTAAATAGATTGTTTTTCACACTGTCAGTTTGAATTGTTACTATATATCCCAGTTTTTTTTGCATTTTATCTCCATAAGTGTGTTCTTTTCAGCCCCATTTGCTACATAGAAAACGGAATCTTTTACATTGTATTTCATTTAGTGTGCACAATGAAACCTAAAGACTAATTTAGTCCATTTCAAAGTAGAGCTCTCTGTTCTCTTTTCAAAATTGAAATTAAACTGTTTTCAAAATGTTTTGCACTTGCCTGGCTTAGTTTAATTAAGATTGTGGGGTGGGAGGGATTTCTCCCACATTCTCAGTTGTCTCAAACTGGAAAAACTCTCTAGAAAGGTTGTGGAACCTTTGTGACTGTGCCCTAGCAGAAGGAGGTCACTGGCGCAAGAAGGAGGGAACTGGCTAGTTCTGACCTAAATCTTGGCTTCTAAATCCAACCAAATGTGAGAAGGGCCCATTCAGGCTCTTAATGCCACTTGTTGAACTTGTTGTTTCCTACTATGCTGTCCTTATCATGCCAGTCTTTCCCTGGTGAGTTTTTTGCCATATACATCTCTTCCTGTACATTCATTGTGTCAGGAGTTTTGACAACTTAACTTAAAAATAATTATTGTAAGTGTACATCTGTCTCTCCACCTCTTCCCCTACCCATACCCCTCTCCCCTCCTTCCTTCCTTCCTTCCTTCCTTCCCTCCTTCCCTTCCTCTCTCTCTCTCTCTCTCTCTCTCTCTCTCTCTCTCTCTCTCTCTCTCTCTCTCTCTCTCTGTTTGTGTGTGTGTGTGGGTGTGTGGGTGGGTGTTGTGACAAATAGATTGCTGTCAATTTTGCCTACATGTATTTTTTTAATGTGTGTGTGTGGAATGATTTTTCACGTTTAAAATTATTCTCACATTTCATAAATTTCAGTGCAATCTTTACTTTTATGGAGATAAGCTTCCAAATGGCTTTTTTTCTGGAACTCAAGAAATTGGAATGCTCCATAGTTTTATGACCTGAGTGAGAATTGTCAATAGGTTCCCAGTGATGCTGTGGGGCCATACTTAAGATCTGTGTAGCAGCTAGAGGAGCCTCTGTGTTCTTTGAGCCCTGCATTTAGAGAATAACTACGAATTGTTTGTACAGTTGGCTCTAGCATAGAGACTCTTTTTTTAAATTGTTTTCTCTTTGTCACTAGATGCCATGCTTTGGAAAGTCCTTCCACATGGAAACTACTGACCATATTGAATGGTGGAGAAAGGAGATTCACGGTAAATTATAAATGAAGAAAACAAAAGTTATGCCCTATAACTGATACTCCCACAGCTTAAGCTGTGTGGAAGCATGGAGAATGTTGGAGGACTTGCAAAATTTATTTTGGATCTCATTCCTCCTCATTGCTCACATAATTTAGTACTTAATATCCTCGTGATTTCATAGATATATTTTTCTAAATACTTCTTAATTAAGTTGTGTGAATGTGTGTAACTCTGTGAATGTCTCTGTGCATGTCTCTCTTTCTATGTATATTTTTCTCTGTCTCTGTGCCTACTTGTGTGTCTCTGTGTGAATGTTTATGTGCATGTCTCACTCTGTATGTCTAAGTTTCTCTGTCTTTCTGTCTCTGTCTGTCTATCTATGCCTCTCATCTTTTCTCATTTCTTCTCCTTGTTTACCTTCTTCTTCTATTGTTTCTCCTTCTTTGCCTTATCCTTCTCCTCCTTATTCTTCTCTCCTTCTGCTTCTCCTTTTCCTTCGCCTTCTCCTCCTACTCCTGTTTCTTCTTCTTCTTCTTCATCTTCTTCTTCTTCTTCTTCTTCTTCTTCTTGTTCTTCTTCTTCTTCTTCTTCTTCTTCTTCTTCTTCTTCTTCTTCTTCTTCTTCTTCTTCTTCTTCTTCTTCTTCTCCTCCTCCTCCTCATTCTTCTTCTTCTTCTTCTTCTTCTTCTTCTTCTTCTTCTTCTTCTTCTTCTTCTTCTTCTTCTTCTTCTTCTTCTTCTTCTTCTTCCTTATTCTTCTTCCTTATTCTTCTTCCTTCTTTGTTCTTGTTCTTGTTCTTCTTGTTCTTCTTGATATTGTCTTTGGTCTCCTTCTCCTCCTCATTCTTCTTCTTCTTCTTCTTCTTCTTCTTCTTCTTCTTCTTCTTCTTCTTCTTCTTCTTCTTCTTCTTCTTCTTCTTCTTCTTCTATGCCTTTGACTTCTCCTTCTCTTCCTCCTTCTCTTATTCTCCTTCTCTCCTTCTCTCCTCCTTATTTAACCTTCTCCTTTTCTACTTCTCCAAGTCCTCCTCCTTCTTTTTGTTTTCCTCTTCTTTTGTTCTTCTTCCTTCTCCTTCTCCTTGTCGTTCTGCTCCACCCATTCCTCTTCCTTTCCTTCTTCTCTCTTCCTCTCCATATTCTTCTCCTTCACTTTCTTTTTCTTCTTCTACATTTTTCTCTATCTCACCCTCCCTCACTCCCTCCTACCCTTACCCAACCCTCCCTGATGCATTCACAGACTCTCCTCCAGTACTACTGGTCATTTGAATTTTGTCTTGCCAAGCTATGAAAACAAGGATGGTCTCCTGAGGCATCCCCTGTTACTGGTCTTTTCCATATGTCTTTTCAATTGTCCTTTCACTGTTTTACAGAATTCTTCTAAGATCATTTTACCCCACCCCACCTCCATGCCTTGATTTCTTATGGTGGGAGTGTCCAGAGTTTCAAACTCACATCCTCTTTCCTGGTGTTCTGCCTGAGAAACCACAAAATCTAGGGGCTAGAGTTAAATTTGATCATTGAGCTTGGGGCATTGTGCTATGTACAAAATGCCTGGTCTCCAGTCATGCTGAAGTCCTTAAACCTGATGAAACCTAATGGGTCGTAATTTTCACTTACATGGGAAGGAAGGCATTTACTCAGTGTTTCTGGAACCCTGGCTCCTGGTAAAGTTACCAAACCCACAAGCACTCCAGCCCAGCAGTGGCTAATGGCTAGCAGTCACATACAAAATGACCAAAGGTTCTGATCTTCGGGTTAGATAACTTCTAGTTACCTAGCAACAGCAAGATAACAAGCCCAATATATGAGAGGCTACTTAGCCCTACATCAGTCTCTCACTCTCTCTCTCTCTCTCTCTCTCTCTCTCTCTCTCTCTCTCTCTCTCTCTCTCTCTCTCTCTCTCTCTCTAACTTTTACAATCCTTACTCTTTGTAAACTTTTACCTCTTTCTCTAAGTGTTCACCTTTCTTACTCTCTAACTTGCTTTCTGTCCTTCCTTCTATGTCTTTCCCCATCTCTCCTTTTGGCCATGGCAAGTCTAACAATCTTTTTACCCTTTGTTTTTCTCACTGCTGTCTAAAATAAAGCTCTAAAACATTAGACTGTCTATGTTTTTTTAAGGCCCTATATGGGATGCCAGAGACTAAGAATCTGGTACCATTGTCTTCCCCTAGTTCACCCCCATCCGTGTAGTGTCAGTGGATTTACACAACCAGATGCACAACCAGGGATGCATGGTAATTATCCTTCACTCCTCCCATGTCAGCCTTCACAGAGCACAGAACGTTCTGCTGGCCATATTCTCTCTCACTTCATCAACTTCCCCTAAACCCACAGTTTCACACTGGACACTTAACATTACTACGAATTATTAAAATGTAACTGCATTTAAATTTAAAAATCATCTCCTCATTTGTGTTGGTAACAATCCAATGCTTAACAGATATTTGTTAGTAGTGCTTACCTGTTGACATTGATACCATGAACTTCTTATTACTTCTGGTGCTTTGTGATTTTTTTTTTCCAAGCAAGATGAGGACTTGAACAATTTATGAAGTCATGTCTTTGGACTCACAGCACTTACATGATGTAGTTCTAGTTTCCCAGAGACTTCCAGTATCTGTGATGAGCCATAAACTTGGGACATCTGCAGCATGACCCAGAGTTTCATTGTGCTGAGCAGAGAGATCCCAAGATTTGATTGCTTTCTCTGTCCAAAGTATATATATGCGATTAAATTACAATTGCATAGTGGTTTTTATTACTCTGTGTTATTATCATTTCAAATCCTCTTATTTCTTGGCTGAGTTGCTAAATGATACCTTGTTCTGTGAACCAGCTGCCACTTTTGTTCTAAAGCGATTGGATGAATCTTTTCAGCTTTCCTAGTTCCATTTACTGAGAAAGGTAGCTTCTCTCTGAGGTTATGGTCTCAGAAGTTGTTGGATGTTTCAAACCCTTCCCTGGAATGTCTGGGACTCTGCAGAAAAGGAACGAAGACTTTTGAAACAAAAGCGAGAAACTACTTGGTGACTTCTTCTTGTCTTGTGAAAATTCTGAGATCCATTCTTGCAACTGGAAATATTCAAACACATTAAAATTATTCTACAATGAGAAAATCAACTGCATTATAATTCTGATACTTACTGACACATGAGTTATAAGGATGTTCTTTATTAAAAAAATCAATTAGTTCTTACACTCTTTATTTCGTTCTAGAACACATTTTCCCCCTTTTAACAGCTAAAAAAATCTATTTTAATTCAATTTCATTTTTAAAAATCCATATTATTTTAAAAACTTTAGTGGTAATTGTAATAAGTATCTATAAAGTGTTGCAGATGGATCATGCCCCCTCTTTCTGAGGCTAATGGAAGGTTATTAAAAAAAATCTTTCTAATGAACATCTATTCTTGTTGTTGTTTTTGTTGTTGTTGTTATTGATGTTGTTAGAGGTTATTACTTGACTTCAGGAATGTTAAATGCTAATGAGGGTCTTATTGTTCTCCAGATGTCTCCTTTCACCCCCCCAATATATATATATATATATATATATATATATATATATATATATATATATATATATATATATATGTAAAACATATATATATATATATGTAAAAATGTGGTGAGTCCCTGAATGCACAATATCAAATGTTTCTGATTCAACTTGTGCACAATGCAATCTAGATTCTGTCTTTTTACATTGGTTTTCCTTTGCAGGGAAATGAAATACCAAAGCCTATCTGAAATTAAGGATTTTTCAAAAGTCTCATTTCCTTGGGAATTCTAAATAAAAGTTTATATTCATTATGGAGAATGTATTATGAGCTTGTCAAGGGCATTTTAATATGAATTTCTTTCCTGTTATGTTTATTTTTCCTTGGTGATTTGAAGTCGAAGCTACTCAAATGAAAAAAAAAAAAGAGGTATCTAAAACTACTTCTCATTATCTCACTTTCTTTAAATTGAGATTTCTGATGTTGAGGAGGAATGAAGTGAGTGTGCAGATTTTGTCCACATAATTCCTAAAAGAAAGAGCAATAGTCATGTTCCACAAACACCTGTATTCGACACCCCAATTAAATTGCATGGGTACTGGCTGAATCTAAAGTCCCTGTAAATGAATGTGTTTGTGTGTGTGTGTGTGTGTGTGTGTGTGTGTGTGAATATTTCCATGTGTGTGTGTCTGTGACTCAGTATATCTAGGTGAATATGTACATGTGTGTGTTAGGATTTTATTGCTGTAAACAGTCACACTTATCAATGCATGTTTTATTAGAAAACCATTTAATTGGGGCTGGCTTACAGGTTCAGAATTTCAGTCCATTATCATCAAGTTAAGAATATGTCAGGATCCAGGCAGGCATGGTTCATTTGGAGCTGAGAGTTCTACATCTTCATCTGATAGCTGCTTGGAAATGAATAGCTTCCTGGCAGTAGGCAGAGGGCATTAAAGTCTGTTCCTACTCAACATCAAATGTGTTTTTGAGTGTTTATGTGAGTATTAGTATGGGTTCTATTGACATGAAGTGTCACCAGGATCATAGTAAATTTTGAACACTTTGTAACTTCTTTTCAGATGTTTACTCCATTATTTTCATGGCTGGAAACATGGTTGCCTTCAGACAGACACAGTGTTGGAGAAGGAGATGAGTTTTAGGTCTTGATAAACAGGAAGCAGATGGAGACTGTGTCAAACTGGAGATTGCTTAAGGACAGCAGACATCCAAGCCTACCACCAAATTGTTACATTTCTTCCAACAAGATCACACCAACTCAACAAAGACACATCTCCATCAGTGTCCCAACTACTCCACCAATGTCACACCTCATGAAACTATTCCACACTTCCTGAGAGTGCCACACCTATTGGCACTATTTATATGGGCCCATTAACATTATTCTTAAAACTGTTCAATGGACCTTTCATTAAAGGTAACTTTAATGAAAGAAATAAAGAATGTTTCAAAAAATAAACAGGAGTATGTATGTCTTGGTTACTGTTCTCTTGCTGTGAGAGACATCATGACCAAACCAACTTATAAGAGGAAACATTTAATTGTGGTCTTAGAGTTCCAGAGGGCAAGTCCAGGATATCATGGTAGACACCATGGCAACACAGAGGCAAAACATGTAGAGCAGTAGTTGAGAGCCAACAACTTATGATGGAGATGGCAGAGAGTAATGAAAGAGGGAGAGAGAGAGAGAGAGAGAGAGAGAGAGAGAGAGAGAGAGAGAGAGAGAGAGAGAGAGAGAGAGAGAGAGAGAGAGAGAGCCTGATGGGTTTTTGATATTTCAAGGCTCTGTGACAAGTCTCCTTTAATAATAAAACAAATTCTAATTCATTCTAAACAGCCCATCACCTGGAAAACTAACACATTTGAACGTGTGATCATCTGTGGCACACATTTATTCAAACGAATAAAGGAATGAAAAAGAAAATGAATTCAACTAATAAGTGGCCATGACACTTGGTAGTATAGTTTATATCATTACTTTTCATTTCTCACAGTTTAGGGTTATTTGCATAACATATTTCTGATCAGCCATCATTCTCAAATAATCCAAAGGCATCCTAACCCCACCCCACACCCACACACACATTTCTACTTGATTAACCATATTGGCATTACTTATTTTCATGGAAACATATCCCTTATTCCTGATTTAGTTCAAATCGTGAGAAATGTTGATGTATAATTAATTCCTATTCATAATGGGATAAAACAGAAGTCAACAGGATTGAATCCATTGTTCCTTGGAGCAGAAGATTTCCCATCGATTTAGTAAAATATTATAAATATGATTTTAAAAGAAGGCAACACCCTGAAAAAGTATTATTTTCATATTTTCATTATTTACAGACCATTCTGTGGTATAAATAGGAATCTAGAGGAAGAAAGGTGTTTAAAGTCACTGACACACACACTTAACTGAGGTTTCCTTAGCACAGGAAGAAGATATATCAATCCTCTATATCTGGAGAGTTTCTCCAGGCCCCTAATGATATAAAAGTCTTCAGGTCTCTAGGTTAAAACAACATTGCTTTTGCCTATAATTTATGGAAAGTAACCTCTTTTATACAGTAATCATATTGATGTGTGTATGCATACAGAAATATACAGGTAAGTGCAGAGGATAGGGAAGGGTATACTGTTTTCTGCTACTTCACTCCCTAACTTTCCCCTTGTGACAGGGTTTCTTGCTGAGCTAGGAGTGAGGCTGACATTCAGGAAGCCACAGTCATCCTTCTGTCTCTGCCACTCCAATTCCTAAGCACTGGTGTTGTAGGTGAATGTTTCACCAAACACTTGGCTTTACCCCTGGGACATCTCCCCAGATTCTTCTTTATTTTAAATAACCTCTGGATTACTTTTGCCCTCAATGTAATGAAACTGCTGTATAAGAATTTGTTATTTAGAAGATGGACATATAAGTGGTCTGTGTGTGTTCAGTACAGACATGGTATATTAAGAACTACTTTCCTTAATTCCTTGAGAATTTCATACACTATATTTTGATGGAATTTACTTTCCAATTCTTTTAGTAACTCCTCCCAGAACAAAACCTGGCCCATTCCCACCTAACTCCTCCTGCCAACTTCATATCTCGTCTTCTCCCCTTTGTTACAACCCATTCAAATCATTTGTGTTTCCCATAAACTCTTGGACATCTGGCTTCCAGTAGAGAATGAACAATCTATCACCTTCAAAGTCAATACCTTTGATGAAAACTGACTATTCATCCTTCATCAACTGTCTATACCTTATCAGATAGTGATAAGTGATAGTGAGCCTTCCCGTTCAGTGATGGAAGACAGAATGGCCTGATTTTGTGCAGAAAGACACAGTTTTTCTCTTACCTCTGTGCCTTACAAGATTTTCATTCTCTTCCTTGAGGATTTCTAAGATTCAGCTCCTCTACTTCTTGCCTCTTTCTGTGAGTATTTGTGAATATGCATGTGTGTCTATATTACAGATGTCTGAGTTTACATACAACTCAACTCAGAGTGGGATTTTGCAATTAACTGCTGGCACTATCTCACACTAGACTATATTCCTTAATGCAGACTTGGTGTGGGTAAGTACCAGAAAGGAACTGGAGATTGCTAGATATCTTCAGAGTTAGTTGTAGTATAGGTGAAGTTTAGACTTCTGACCTTACATTCTGGCTAGAACCTATGGGTTTAAGATGCATGGATAGGTGATCAATATCCTGAACTTGCATTGCATTTTTGTTCTTTTTGAACAAAACGGAGATATCCTTGAAGAGATAGATGGATCCTATCACTTTGTTTCAAATAAAGAATTCTGTGGTTAAATTTTTTTGAAATGTCAGTCATGGGTCTTTGATGAAGGCTTTGGTCCACAGTACAATGTTCATAGGTAGTACAATATGCTCTCTGAAAAGTGATTGGAACCTGAGGGCTTTAATCAATGAGTTAATCAATCAATGGATATGCATGGAATGGGTAAAAAACTTGTAAATGAACGTGGTCATTTGGACATGTCTTCAAAGCTGTTTATTGTCTTTGTCCCTTCTTGTGTTAATGCTGACTAGCTGCCAATAAGTTGAACAATTTTGCTGCTTCATGCCCCTTTCATATTCATGTGATCATGGATCCTTCTTTCATTTGTGATAGTAACATGTCAGGTTCAGAGGAAACATGGCTTAATTCTTTAATTTTTTTTTTCTAGAAACGGCATGCTAAGTGTAGAACCAATGTTACCTAGTTGTTGTAGTTGGAATATTCAGCCACGGTATCTGTTGTCTTTGAGACTCAAGAACTTTGCTGCTACCCACACCACTGGTCTTTTTTCTGAATTCACTATTGTATTTTAGTAGATTTCAATATCATATGAAGTACCAGTAAAATGAGTGAAAAAATGACAGTGGTGAGATGTGTTTAGAATCATTAAATTACACACTTAAAAAATAAATAAATCAATGGATTTATATAGTACATAAATAAAACTCCAATAAAACTTCTGAAAACGCTTAACTAAATGTGATGCTTCTCATGTGAGTTGTTATTTGTCATAGCACCTGTGATTTAGCTGTTAATAGTAGTGGGTTTTATTACTTATGAATCAGACACCAATACATCCATGAAGGGGTAACACTCCATTCCCTCAGGAGAAATAAATCAATTAAAAGTCATTGGATTAATTGATGAGAATTTTTTCTGGTTAAAGCTGACTTGGCAGGAAGTTGGACAGATTGGAGTGTCTCCCAGAAAGTGTAACACACATTAGAATGTAGGTGTTGTGAGGCTATAAGACATATTCACTACTTGTCACCTATTATTGAGTATTCTTGCTGTTGGAGGTACTTACCCTTCACTTCTGCCATGGAGGGAAGTGGGTCTATACCTAGTCAGAAGGAGGAGATTGGGATGAATAATGTTTGTGTGGGTTATGGAGCAGGATAAACCTTAATGTGCTGGGATTTTTTTTTTATCTCCAACTTGACAATCTAGCGTCACCTTAGGAGAGAGAACAATTGAAGAATTGTCTCTATTCACTTGGTTTTTGGGTAAGTCTATGGGACATTTTCTTCATTGATGGTCGATGTGTGAGGGTAGGCAACTGTGGGTAAGCTCATCAGTAGTCATTTATAAAAGGGAGGCTTTTACTCTGTATTTAAATAAAATATTTGATCAAGCCACATGATTTTTGGTGGTTTGAATAAGAATATCCCCTATAGATTCATATATATGGATATTTAGTCACCAGGGATTGGCAGTGTGTTTAAGGATTAGAAGGAATGAGAGAAGATGTGGCTTCATTGGAGGAAGTGGTTGTGTCAATAAGGGTGGTCTTTGAGTTTTCAAGAAACCAAGGAAATGGCAGAATATCTGTCTCTGTCTAAGGATCAATAGTTCTATTGCTCCAGTGCTGCGGTCACTAACTTGATGTTGGACTAAACTTCTGTAAGTGTATTCAAGCCCCCAGTTAATGCTTTGTTTCATAATAGTTGTTTTATCCATGATGTCTCTTCACAGCAATAGAACAATGACTAAGATAGGGTCAAGAAATAAGCACTCTTTCCTGGTAATGCTTCAAGTTCCTGTTTTGCCTTCCTTGGTAATAATCTGTAACATGTAAGCTAATAACCCTTATATTCCCAAGTTATGTTTGATGTTAGTATTCATCAGTGTGAGAAAGATGCAAACTAGAACAATTGCATGTCATTATATACATGAGAATATCTTACCTTTAAATTAAAATAAAACACCTACACATTATTTGTCCTTATAGGATAAGTGACAGTGGTACTATTAGATATTTTGTTTCTCTAAGAAATTGTCTTACTTAAAATTTCTATTGTTGTAAGGACATACCATGTCCAAAGAGCTATTTCCATAGCAAAAGTTTTATTCAGCTTATATTCCACATTGCTGTTCATCATCAAAGTAGTTGGGAAAGAAACTGAAACAACACAGGTTCTTGGATCCAGAAGCTCATGCATAGGCCATGGAGTGGTGATGCTTATTGACATGCTCCGTAAGTCTGGCTTCCATGAGGAGCACAAGACTACCACCACAAGGGTGTCACCACCCACAATGAACTGGGTCCTCTCCCACTAATTAAGAAAATTCCTTACAGCTTGATCTTAAAGAGGCATTTTCTCAACTGAGGCTCCTCCTCTTTCAAGACTCTAGATCTTGTCAAGTTTCTATGAAACCAGTATGGCACTCTGAATGTAGTTGGACTACGAGGAGGTGTGGCCTTATAGGAGTGGGTGTAGCCTCTTTGGAGGAAGCATATAACTGTGAGGCTTTAAAGCTCTGCTCAGTGTGGAAGACACCATCCCTGCATGCAGAAGACTCTAAGCTTCCTCTCCACCACCACATATTCCCAGCCACTTGCATGTTTACTTCCTTGATGATAGTGGACTGAACCTTTGAAACTGCAATGAAATGTTGAAAAGCCCTAATGAAATGTTTCTAATGAGTTGCCTTAGTCATAGTGATTTTTCATAGCATTGGAACCCTAATTAAGACATCCAGCTAGCACAAAAACTCTCTTAAATACCAAAATTAATCAACAATAGAGAGTATTTTCAAGTCATTTGGCATTTAAACTTATTCTAGAGAAAAAACACAAATGATTGAGTCCATGACAAGCCTGACTAAAAACAAAACAAAAACAAAAAAAATACAAAAACAAAAACAAAAAAAAAACAAAGAAAACAAAAACAAAAACAAAACTACAACAAAAATAAAACCAAACAAACAAAAGAAACACTCAGAGTGCTTATGGGACCCAGTAAGACCCCCATGAAGCACAGGGGCTACTCAGGAGTAGTGACCAACATATTGGGCAACCTCATAGAGTTTGAAACCCATGAGAACTGGCATAGAAAAGAGGTCAGCACATATGCATTGAGTACACCTTCACTGTTTTATGAGAATGAGGTCACACATAAATTTAAGACTGGAATTTCCAGGGAATAGACAGGCTGAAATGGTACATAGGTATGTTGGGAGTCAGATGTTTGGAGGAGAGCCAGGGGAACAGGCCATGGGGAACATTTTGATGGTCATCTGGGGCACTCCACAGAGACATCCAAAAGATCACAGGATTCATCCCAGGCAAAGAGTGCTCAGGGAAAGCACTCAGGATCCATGCCCCACCATATATTATCTCACCGTATACTCATTTTCTCTTTTAAATTACTATTTGACCTGATCGGCTGGCTATTTGTTAAGAAACCAAAGAACCTAATGTGGATATGTCCAATTTTAACTACTTGCAGAAAATTTCTATTCTTCCTGGGTCTCCTGCTTCACATTTTGAGAACTTCATCTTAGAATATTTTTGTTCCTCAGTGTCCTTTTCTCCTTTGTGTGTCCTTTATTGTTTTTAAAGGTTACCATCAATTTAATCTTTCTTAACTTCTACCTGGTCTCTTTTCTGCATGTTAATATTGGATTTCTTAAAAAGATATCTTAATGGGAATAGAGAGATGACCATGTTGTCAAGAGTACTTTTGTACCGCAAAAAAACTGGATTTGTTTTCTTGAATTCATATCCAATGGTTAACAATCAGCTTTAATGCCAGCTCCATGGGATCTGACAACTCATGTCTCTGTGGTCACCTATACTCTCAAGCTACTACCCACCCATATAAATAAAGATAATAAATCTTAAAATGAGAGACAAGTTTCATTTGGTTTCATTATTCAAATGAAACCTGATTTTGTCTGATTTCTGAGTCTCTTTGGATCAGTTTTCTGGGTTGCACTTTGTGTAACAAGGCCACATTCCTTTTATCTATCACTCTTTCCCCCAACTTGTTGTTTCTCCCTCAGACTTCATTCCAGAGATTCTATCTATGTCCTGTCTTTCTCCCCTTCTTCCTAAAAATCCATCTTTTGCTGCCATCCCTGCTCCTCTAAGTCATATCTCCAATTCCTTGCTCACTATGCAGACCACAGAATCTAAGTCCTGTCCATTTTAGCCTGTGTAATATTAGATGTATGCACTGTTCACAGCCTGAGTTGCAACTTTCATCTTGCTTTGATGTTCTTTCCACCATAGTCCATCTCTTCCAACAATGTGTTCACTAAAAGCATGTCATGTCACACGTATTAATTTTTAGAACAAAACAAATTTTATTGACAAAGATACTGAGGTTGTCAAAGACCCATAGGTACCCAACATAGGAAAATAAACATTTTTTTCAATCCTATAAGTTTACTTTTCTGTACTTTGTGATTTTTTTTAATTTAAGTGATATTTGACACCAGAGTATAGACATAGATATGTAGGTCACCAAGAAATTTGATAAAGTACACAGTAGAATTGGCTAGAACTTTGTAAACAACCTTTCCGAACTTTTTGGATCCATCATCTCTGGTGTACTCCACCCAGGAACCTATTAAGAAGTCATTGTCATCACCTGATCTCGCCTCAGCCAGAGGGGTCTCTGGAATGATGTGGAGGTTACCTTCCTTGTAGTCATCCAGGAGCTGATAGACGTAGAGGACCGGATCCTTCTTGTAGGAAATGTAAAAATAGTCCTGTAAGAATGGCACCTGGGCTAGCACCATCCCACTCCAGTTGTCCTCAGAGCCATCTTTCCCCTCAAATTTGTGTTGTACCTCTCTGCAAACCAGGGCGCTGGCGAGGTGGACATCCCTCACCTGAAGAAAAACTACTTTGTGAGGCAAGACCTTAAGATTTAAAATCCTCTCATCACTGTGGAGCTCCTGTCCGTAGACACTGTCAATTCCGTCATACTTCACCAAATAAAGAGAAGGGCTTGTTGGCAGTTGACCTAGAAAGATGGCCTTCCTATGGGTGACAGGCTCATTACCTTCCTTCCACCCGTGAGAAATTCTGCAGCCAACAATATTCCCCAGGGCCTGGGAAGAAGGCTTCCTCCTACTCTTCTTCTTGAGTGATGTCATGCTCAGACTCTTCAGAGGTATTGTCTTCTACCTGGCTGTAGACCTGTTGTGCTAGATCACACTGTCTAAGTGGCTTCCATTCTCTTCAAATATCATACTTGCCCATTGCCTGGGACTGAAGATCTTGCCCGTTTACGCCAGACACAATGCTGTTGCCTCTGTCATATATATGAATTCCTGATGGGCAATGGTTATGGGTTGGGAGTGAATGCTGGACCAAGACTCTTCTCTACGAGAACTTCTGAGCATGTGAAGAAGACTATTCTAAACAGATTTGAGCTCCTAAAATTAATTTTATAAAAATAAGAAGTTAATAAGTCAGCCATGGTGGTACACGCATTTAATCCCAGAACTCAGAAGGCAAGGACAGGCAGATTTCTAAATTAGAGACCAGCCTGGTCTACAAAGTGAGTTCCAGGGAAGCCAGTGCTATAGAGAGGAACCCTGTCTCAACAACAACAACAACAACAACAAGTAAAAGAAAACAGAAGAAAATCAAACGAAAAACAAACAAAAGAGAAATTCAAACAAAAAATAACAAAACAAACAATCAAATGGAGAAGTTAATAGGAAGTGGTGGTGACCCATAACTTTAATCATAGTACTCAAGAGGCAGAGTGAGGCAGACCTTAGTGAGATAAAGGCTAGTCTGGTCTACACAGTGAGTTTCCTGACAGCCAAATCTAAACATACAGAAACTCAAATAAAATTAACCAAGCAGGCAAACAAACAAACAAAGAAACAAAGAAACAAAAAAAAAAGGAAATAAAAATAGTGTAATTAACAAGTAATTCTCTAGAGCTCAGAAGAATATACTCAGATCAACATTTATTTCTTCAGCCCTGAGTTAATTTGTCTCTGATGAGGATCATCTCCTTGAAATTCTATGTCAATTTAGGTTGTGCTATGACTATTACACCCAATGATCAAGAAGAAGAGAAAAAAAAATAAATAAAAGGGTCAGAAGGGTCACCATGACTCTCTTGTATGTGTAAGGACTGAGCTAAGTGCCTGCATTCACAAATATCTTCCCAGGGACACAGCACACCACTGTCCTTCTTTATTGTTTCTCCTGACCCAGCTTCAAAATTATTTGATGAAGCCATTGCATCAGTGAACTCAAGAACAACTCAACAATTTGAGGCAATATCAGCCATTTAGAACTAATATCTTCTAACATGCACTTGGACAAAGAGGAGATTTGGCATTTTAGTGGAATTGTGATCTAGATATTGTTAGCAAGGATAATAAATTCAGGAGATAAACTAACCTAGACCATTCATCTCCCTAGCTAATAAACATGGAGAAAGTAAATTGTACAGTAACTCACTGTAGGAGAGAAAATTTTTAGCTTTCTGTAGCTATGAGGGTCCTAATTACTACATAAATATACTTACCCATAGAAAAATATCCTAGTTGTCAAGATTCTGTCTCCTGATACAGACCAGGCACCAAAAGCCTGTGGGAAAAAATGACCTGGCTTTGACACACCACTGTGAAGATAGTGAACTCACCTTCAATGGATTCTAGTGCCTCCAAGTGGAATAGATGCGCAACCTCCAGCCAGTGCTCTGTGACATCACCCTAGTTTAGCTTACATCATAGAACCCCTCTCAGGCTGGTTCCTTCCCTAGTTACACTCAGAAACGTTCAGCATCTCGAATTTACCTTTTCATATGGCCTCCTAGAAATAATAAATGAAATCCCAACTGAAAGGCCTGATGATCTGAGTAATATTCTGCCAAAGAATTTCACCCTTGCATTGTTTTTATTGTTTGGTTGTTGGATTTTTATTTATTTGTTTGGTTTGTGTTTTGTTTTGTTTCATTTTTGTTTTTATTTTCGTTCTGAGAAAGTCTTCGGTTTCTGACTTGACAACATCCATGGTGGTTATTTTTCATGTTCCAACCTTTCCCTTGGTTATCTTTAAGCTGTGCTTCTTATCATAAATATTGCCAGACTCTTTGAGGCAGCACACTGGATAGCACACCAATTTTCACTTTATGAAAACCCACAGTTAGAGGAGGACTATTTTTATGCAAAAAAACCTGGAATTTGACAGGGTTAAATGACATATATTGAAACCAATGGCAATCATGAATTATGGATTCTTTGGAAAGTAAGAGGAAAACATAGATCTTGGGCATGCTTACAAAGTTGTGATAAAATTAAAACAAACCTGATATCTCCCAGTCATATTTTAAAGGTTTTTAAAATTTACCAGCACTTCTGATTACAAGGAATTTCAGAGATTAAATGCAGTAAAACAGGATGAAATAGATGAGGTAATTTTAGTTTTGAAATATGTGTAGACAGAATACTGGACACAGGTATGTATAAAATTTACTTACAAATTAGAGGACACTTTAATTGTTCATGCCACATAGATCTTCAGTTCTTCAAAAAAAATCGTTTTCAGTACATTCCACGGTCCCCACCACATCCTGTACATCATCTTCATAGAATATGACACTATCTATAGAGAGCTAGATACTTCAACAACAGTCATAAAAAAAAATCATTCCTTAAGGTGTGGCCACAGGCCAATGTGATGGAGGATCTTTATCTGAGATTCTATCTTCCCAGGTTGATTTAAGTTCAAAAAAAAAATCTAAGAAGGACCACTACATATCCATATCATCAATATTGATTGCCTCACTGTATGAAACATACATGCTATGGAGTGATTTTAGATGTCAACTACTGGATGAATGCCTTAAAAAGGAGAGACAGAGAGAAAGAGAGAGAGAGAGAGAGAGAGAGGGAGAGAGAGAGAGAGAGAGAGAGAGAGAGAGAGAGAGAGAGAGAGAGAGAGAGAGAGAGAGAAATATATTTCTCATCTATG
Organism: Mus musculus; assembly: GCF_000001635.26. Lineage (NCBI taxonomy): Eukaryota > Metazoa > Chordata > Mammalia > Rodentia > Muridae > Mus > Mus musculus. The sequence goes on from NC_000087.7 coordinate 75,990,269, forward strand.
TGTATTAGTGCAGGGCTTTGTTTTCAAAAAAATGGATGGAACGTTAAAATACTATATATTAGGTTAGACAAGTAAAACTCAAAATGACAATTGTGAAAATATAAATTTAATAAGAGGCATTAAAAAATAGGAGGTATTTTGGAAGAGTAAGCGCAGCAGCAGGGGGAGATTTGATACCAATGGAGGATAGTGGGGAGGATGAAGATGGTAAAAGGACACTATAAACCTGTGCAAAGGGTCACAGAAAAGGCCTGCGACTTGTACACTTAAAAAACACTGGTATAAAGTAACAGAGTCCAAATAATATTTTGATTAATTTGGGGATTTTAGCTTCAAAACACTATAAAATATATTTGTATTTTTCAACTCAGGTGTGGTTCTTGCTATGTTGTACATGATATGGGTGACAGGATATGGTAAGGTGCTTCAATGTTTGTGTATCATTTATCATCAAATGCACATGTCACTCAGTGAGCTGCAAGGCTATCACAGGGAAGGAGGTATCTAAAGATATTAAGTTTACATGACGTAGGGAGAATAATGCCCCCACACTACTATAGATGTTGAAATAATCACATGTGTTTCCCAAGAATAATTTTCTGAAGATTAATCCCCAGGTGTGAATATATTTGGAAGAAATTGAATGGGTCAGGAGGGATATGACTTACATATAAAAATAATTTAATAATGCTGTTATAGAAAAGGTTTAATTATGAAAGGGAGTTTGGCTCTCTCTTTTCTCTTTCTAGCCCATTGGTTCCCTCTGTGATGACATCATCTCACAAGAATTCACTCATTTGCTGATGGTGTGTTCATCATTGAATATACAGACTCCTGAAAAGAGTCATACAAAATATGCTTCATTATATACTAGACAATTAGTGTCATTTTGTTTGGCAATACAACATGTATGATTATGCCTCAGAATCATGAGCAACTGGGCCATATGGGAAATATAATTAGTATATGTCTGCTGACTGAAGATCAGATGTGTTGAGTGTTATCATGTGTGCTGTTCATGAGAGGAAGCTGCATAGATGGTGAGTATAGATCAGAGAGGAACATCCAAGGAGGACACTATGTAAGGAACCCTAGGAAGAGCACCATCACTGCTTTTAGCTAGTACACATATTTTTAGAATCCCCACTTTCTAGGGTGGAAAAGAAAACTGTATTACTCTAATTTACTAAGTATGGTCATTTGATACATCAGTGATCATCATCAAGGTGAACAGGTGTTGACAGAAGTTTGGGGACTCAGAAGAAGCCTGTTCTGGGAAAACCCATTGCCTTCAAAGAACGGAGATTTCTGACCAGCAACACTGGATAAACAGTCTACATTGGCAGCAGTAGCCCCATTGTGTCCAAATTAGTGGTTTTCAATCCACTAATCCATCCATAAGCAGCCTCCAAACACTGACACCATTGCATACACTGGCAAGATTTTGCTGGAAGGACCCAGATTTAGCTGTCTCTTGTGAGGCTTTGCCATGGCCTAGCAAACACAGAAGTGGATGCTCACAGTCAGCTATTGGATGAATCACAGGGACCGAAATGGAGGAGGTAGAGAAGGTACCCAAGGAGCTAAAGGGGTCTGCAATCCCATAAGTGGAACAACAATATGAACTAAAGAAACCCCCCAGAGCTCATTTTTCTAGCAGCATATCAGAGCTCATGTTTCTAGCTGCAGTTGTATCAGAAGATGGACTAGTTGGTTATCATTGGAAAGAGAGCCCCATCAGTCTTGCAAACTTTATATGCCTTAATTCAGGGGTATGCCAGGGACAAGATGTGGTGGTGGTGGTGGGGGTGTGGTTGAGGTGGGTATGTGGGGACTTTTGAGATAGTATTGGAAATGTAAATGAAAAAATACCTAATTTTTAAAAAAATGAGGAAACCATTGTCAGAATCACCAGCAAGAATTTTAAATAACTGCCCTAAAATCTGGATTTAGGATTCCTTGAGAATCTTCCAAAACAAAAGGAAATGCAGAATCTTGGTGCTGTAATTGGAGAAGCAAGAGAAAAGCAAACAAGAATTCATCACAGAAAAAAAGACAGAAGAAGTAAGAATTAAAGACATATTTGCGCAAGATGAATAGTGAAGTAGAGATTAGAGCAAGCAGAAAGGACTGAGGAGATAGCTCACTGCTTAGGCCCACTGATTGCTTTTGCACAGGACCAGGGTTCAATTTCTAACACCCACATGGTTGTTCACAACCACCTGCAATTCTAGTTCTAGACGATCTGATGACCTCTTTGGACAACACACACACACACAGACACACACACACGCACACACACACAAACACACACACACACACACACGCACACACACATATACTCACCCACAGAGAAAAAAAATATTTTAGAAAACAATTATACAAACAAAAAGGAGTCAAGTATAGTTTTATTCCCCTTTAATACCAGCACTCAGAAGCAGGCTAAAATATGTAAGTTGAATGACTGCCTAGCTGATAGGTGTGTTTTCAGAATTTTCTTTTTCTTTTTCTTTTCTTTTTCTTTTCTTTTCTTTTCTTTTCCTTTTTTTTTTTTTTTTTTTTGATTTTAGGACTATTTCAGTATTTGTTTAAAGATTCTAGATTTTTTTTTCTATTTACTTCTTCTAATGTTTTAGGCTTTTTTTTCGGGCTTTTTAGTATTTTACAGTTTTCGGGTTTTTTTTTTTTGGGGGGGTGCAGGAGGGTAAAGCCCTTTGGGTTATTTAGAGTTTTAGGGTTTTAATGGTTTTAAATTTGGGAGGTTGTTTTGTCCTTACAAGTTTTTTGTTTGTTTGTTTGTTTGTTTGTTTGTTTGTTTGTTTTTGGTAGGGTTGAGGTTTGTTTGTTTATTTATGTATTTATTTATGTGTTTATTTATGTATTTATTTATTTATTTATTTATTTTAGATCTTGATTTCTCCTAGAAATTTAAGGTATTTCAGGGTTTTAGTGCTTTTTAGGGTTTATCAATAATTTTAGGATAATTGTAGTTTTTTGTGTGTTTTTGATCTTCTTGTTGTTTTGTTTTGTTTTGTTTTTGTTTCTTTTTATACTTTTAGTGTTTTATAGGGTTTTAGAATTTTGTAAAGGTTTTTTGTTTTCTTGTGTGTGTGTTTGCTTTTTTTTTATGGGTTTACGATTATTTTTGTATCTTAGGATTTTAGTTAATGTTTCAAGGTATTGTAGGTGTTTTGTTGTTGTTGTTTTTTGTTTGTTTATTTGTTTGTTTTTGTTGTTTTGCTTTTTTAAGCGGGTTTTCAAGTTTTTTTTTTTTTTTGAGTTTCAGAGTTTTGATGTGTTTTTAGAACTTTTTAAAAAAACTTTTTTTAGGGTTTTACAGTTCTTTTGGGTCTTTTTACTGTTGTTGAGATTGTTTTAGAATTTTAGGGTTTTTCTTTATTTTTTAGTTTTGTTTTGTTTTTTAATTTAATTAAGGAATTTTTAAAAATTGTTTTAAGCATTTTTTTAAATAAGGTTTGTAAAATGATTTTCTTTTCCAGTGTTTTTGGCGATTTTTTAAGGCAGAAGAATTTGTAGTTGTTGGGGTGGTGGTTTTGTATCTTTTCATTATCTTTTTTTTTTTTTAATTTTTTTTTTTTATTGTCTCATTAGGGATCTAGACTTGTAGAGTTTTGGATTTTTTTTTAGGGTTTTATAATTTTTTTAGGGTCTGTTTAGAGTTCTTGTGTTTTCTTATTTATAGAATTGTAGGGTTTTAAAAATGTTTATTAAGATTAAAAAAATAGCTTTTTTCGGTCATTTAGTGTTTGTTTAATAATTTTAGCGTTTTTAGGGTTTTAGGTTTTGCTTTATTGTTTTAGGGTTTTTTTTTTACGTTTTTTTAAATGATTTTAGGGTTGTTCTCAGTGTATTTGGCGAGATTTTTTTTTTAAGGCTTAGTGTGGTTATTGTTCTTTCCTTGTTTGTTTGTTTGTTTGTGGTAATGATTTTTTGTTTTTTTGGGTCTTTGTAGAGATCTAGATTTTTTTGTTTGTTTGTTTGTTTGTTTGTTTAGGGTTTTAGGTTCTTTTAGTTTTATTTTTTCAAAAAAAATTATGTTTTTTTTATTGTTTGTTTGTTTGTTTGTTTTTAGGGTTTTTGTTGTTTATTTAAAGCTTCAAGTTTATTTTCTTTTCTCTTCTTTTTTCTTTTTTATTTTTTAGAGTTTTTAGGGTCTTTAATGTTCTATCTCTAAGAACATAGAAACTGAACCTATTGCTTTTAGATTATTTATAAATTGTATTCCATTCTGAAAACAAGAAACACTATAAAGTCATGTTTGTTCATTTGTGTGTATGTCCCCAGGAGCTATAGAATATGTGTGCCTAATGCAGAGCTCTACAATATGTCCTGATCATACAGATTTAATTGTCACATCATGAAAGTTCAAGAACTATAATATAAAGTTATATCTATGTATCCTAGTTCATTCATCTTTCAAACAAATATAGTAGAAATGTCACAGAGGGCAGAATTTATTGATCATGATTTCGAAAAAGGACCTCAAAAGTCATTAAATCAAGTATCTTATACTAGCCAAACTCTACCCATCTATCCAGTTCACTCCTGTAAGAATAATTGCACCTGGGTTTTGGTTAATTCTTATTAAATTCTCCAGTTAAAAAAGGTCTTTATTAGCCCCCTTCCAGCTTAGTGAAAAACTCCATTCACTCTCCTTCTGAAAGCAAAAGCATTTTTCTTTCACAGACTATGTTAATTTTACAACATTTGCCCCTGGATGGTTTCCATTTCCACAGTTTTGTTTGCCATGACTCAATATTTCATCTCTATTCAGACAACTCCTCTCATATATCACAGGTTAATACACAATGCTCATTTGTGAGTCATGCCAAGAAAGCGGAATGAACTTGTGGGATACAGAAGAGGGAAAGACACAAGAGCAACAGAAGTATCATTAAGCTGGATACTACTCTAGAATACTGCATGCTATTCATGTATCCTGGGGATCCAGAAATTCATCTAGACTGGACCCTAGTTATCCATTGGAAGGATGTAGTCTGAAGCTTAGCCTATTGACTGGCAGCTCCCATAGCTTTGAACCGATCCAATGATTTTTATCTTCCACACACCAACCAGTAGTTTCCAAGCTACATTCCCTCTCACAGGCAAAAGCCCGGAAAAAGAATAGAAAGCACTGTACTGTGTGCTAGGGTAGTGCTCATAGAAGGTATTGGCAATCTGCACTGAATCTATTAGCACAACTGCAAAGGTATGTGGCACAGGCAATCCAAGGATCACCATGCTTCCCATTTTATCTCTCCAGTCTATATATCCACTCCCAACTCTACACACTATGCTCCTAATCCTAGGGATCATTTAGAGGTCTCATAAATACCACCATGTATAACCCCAGAAGATGAGAGATGTTTGAAGCACATCGATAGATTTTAAGTCTGACAATTGTTGATGTCATCAAAACAATTTTCTGAGGTGTGCTGTGCTTTTGTCAAACGATGGGGCTAGAATGGCCCTGCCAAGATCTAAAGCAGAAATAATAGTTTTTTATTTGTTTGTTTGTTTGTTTTTTCTATTATTATATTGGAACATGTCATCATCAATTGAACTTCCTCAGTCTAAAAAAACAGGTGATACTTACAGTTATTTGCTGCCATCTCTAAAATCTGGGCAAGGCAACTCCTGTGATTCTCCAAGCCTTGCTTCTTACCAGTTCTGGGCTATATGCTGTCAGGATAATGTTCTAAACAGGGAACTCTATGGATATCCAGATTTCAATAGTTTTCCCTTCAAAAATATAGTAAAAAAATTGCAATTGTACATTTATTTTAGTATTTCTGGTCAACATTTTCCTACTGAAGTGACAGAAATATTTACTTTTTTATATCTTTATACTAACATTAGATTTCTGTTTGATTTGTAGGGGACAGGTTTATTTGAGACAGTCCTACATTACTCATGCTGACCTCAAACTCGCTATGTAGCTATGGACAGTCAAAGGCCTTGATCCTCCTTCATTCAACTGCCAAGTGCTGGGATTACAGATTACAGTACCATAGCTATTAAAATATTTTCTATGACTGATAAAAGAGGTGAGGATTTGACTTTAGGATTTGGGTATTTTTCTAATTGTAGTCATAGTTTACATTGAATAGAATCATTATGTGAAAGGTAACAGAGATTCTGGTCTTTCAGATTTCTACTCATTAGTAGATCAGTTAATACATTTAAATATCTGCTAAAAATGTCATGGCATAAGTGGGAACATTAGTTTAAGATCTTGCCCAGGGAGGTTTCTGGTTTTTAAAAGATTCAATAAATAGGAGTAGATTCATGAGTTTAACATGAATGAGCATGTCTTATCTAATTTGCCAATGTTATACATAATAATACAAAACATAAATTTTAAGTTTTTAGAATTATTTTCCTAAAAACATATATATTTATGACCAAATGAGCTAGAATTACTCATAACAAATATTTATTATTATAAAAAGCCTAAATTTTTGTTGAAAGAAAATGAAACTTATTCTGTTGAATTTATTATAGTCTTTTATTTTGATAAGTATTTCTGAGGTTTTTAAAGATCTAAAGACAAACTATTCAGTGTATTTTTTTATGATAATTTCCAAGTATGTTAGTATACTGAGACTAGGCTGCTAAGCCCAATGCCCACACTACAAAGAGGTTCTAGCTTTTGGTCTGTAAATGACTAAAGTGTTTTTTGCCATGCTATGAAATGTTTAAAAATTGCCTTCATTTGGAGTATTTATTTATTTATTATCTGTAGTAGCTATCTGTTTCCTGAACTGACTCCCTCCACGTTGTTCACAGGCAGGAAATGATCTCCTGTTCATTTCAAATTGAATACCCCCCAAACAATTAACCAACCAAATTAAAAAAAAATGGTTAATATGGTAATTGCCTCAAATCTTACATGGAAACAATTTGATGACTACAGTGATTGTTACATTAATGGGGAGATGATCTAAAATAGTTTATTATTTTAAATTTATGAATTGTTGATCTTAGAGCATGAACCATGGGATATGTGTTTAGGACATTTCCCTCTCTGTGTCAATGAGTTTATCTTCTATTAGATTCAGTGTATCATATTTTATGTTGATAATCGTGTTCAATTTGAAACTGAGCTTTGTGCAAGGTGATAAGTATGGATTTATTTTTATTTTTCAACATACAGACTGCAAATTAGAACATCACCATTTATTGAAAATCCTTTCTTTTTTCCATCGTTTTTTCTTTTTTTTTTTTTTTTTTGGTTCTTTGTCAAAAATCTAGGGTCCATAAATATTTGGTTTTCTTTCTGGATCTTCAGTTCTAGTCCACTGATTCATCTGTCAGTCTCTGTATCAATACCATGTAGTTTTTTTTTTAAATCACTTCTTCTCTATAGTAGAGTTTGAGGTCCAGGATTGCTCTGAGCCAGGATAGCAGTGGAGTCACAGAGTAGGACCCTGGCAATGCCTTTAAAATCTAAGTGTCCCAGGGCTTTCTAGCTCTCTCATTGTACTGAAATGCTGATGATAACTTCTAAAAAGTACTGGGTCTTTCTGAGGGTAGGCTGGCTTAGGTGATTAACACCTGTAGCCTAAGAGGAGGATTAAGCAATGCAGCCTTTTTTCTAGCTCAGCAGGAATTGCTGGGCTCTAATTTTGAGCCTACTAACCAGATGTCACTGGAAGAGAAGGAATTTAGAGAAGTGATTATAGAAGTTATTACTAAGTTATAAAAAATTTCCTATGAAAGTTATATAAGGGGAAAAGCAGAAAGATCCTAAATGGGGAAAGGGAAAAATTCTTCTAAGTGGGCAAAAGGAAAAAAAAATAGTCTAAGTGGAGAAAGGCAAAAAAAAAAATCTTTTCTCTAGATGTTCCTCGTCTCTTTGTCCTCAGCACTTATACATATTTCAGAATACATGACCACATGCTACAAAGTTCAACAACTGTCTCAGATCAACAGGTTCACTGAAGGTATCAAACCATAACTAAGATGTTAGTGAAGTTTTGTGTAGGTAAACCCAATCAATATTTTATCTTTTACCCTAGAACCTATAATAAATCATTAGTTCCTTTCTGATGACCTTTGGTTAATTGTTATACAACCTCTTGTAATGTGCTCTAAGTAGGAGAAAGCCTAGTTACTATCAAAGAGCAATTAGTCAGAGACATTTGGAAAACTGGAAGTTCTCATTGCAGTTTTGACTCTCAGTAAAGAACCTAATAGCCCTTTTAGTTTGGGGAGAATTTTATTGAGTATTTTTGCATTGATATACATAAGAGAAGTTGGTCTGAAGTTGCCTTAATGTGGAATCAATTCACCAATAAAAACAAATAGACAAACAGACTGGCTATATAAACAATACACAACATTTTGCTGCATAAAAGAAACCCACCTCAGGTAAAAAACCAGATTCTACCTCATAGTAAAAGGCTGGAAAACAATTTTCCAAGCAAATGGACTGAAGAAATA